>NC_134403.1:76439498-76656998 GCF_038048845.1 Mixophyes fleayi | reverse complement strand
GAATACTTTACAGACCGAAGAGTTTGTGACAAATCAAAACACAGTGCGACGGAGACCAGCTCAGCTAAATACAGAGCCATTAGCTGAATGGATAATGTACTTTAATGGATATAAAATTATGCATGTATCATATTAAAAAATAAACAGATGTACTAACATGCATACATATATTGAGTAAAATTATTTTATTTCGTTTTCTTATGCAGCAAAAACTTTCTTATACTGTATGTTAATCAAGGCATATAAACCACTAATTAAAATCTGTGTGAATAAGACCGTAAAGTTCTCCGCAGACAGCAATATACCAAACAGGGATAGCAACATACTAAACAGGGATAGCAACATACTAAACAGGAAGGTATTAGAAAAGAACACATACAATCAAAACAATGCAAGTTTTTGAATGGGAAACACATATATTTGATTTTACAAAACATATTTATTAATTGTATTTTGCCAACTGCTCTCCTTTAATACAGAAAGAATTATTTTCAGTGGGATATGCAGCAGTCTCTTCTGTCCAGTTGCTTTGACAGAGCCAAGGTCAAAAGAAATGCTATCTTGCAGTGAATATAAACATTAAACAATGTATTAGACGCCTATTCATGTCCTCCATTAATCCCAAATACACAGATGACAATGACGGGGTAACTAGATGGCATATAAAAGCAGACCAATGTGTTACTTTGTGCAATCTTGTGTGGCAACACAATTGCAACCATGGACAGAATCATTGAAAACAGTCATTTATTTCCTGTATTTGCTCACTTCTCTAGATGGAATCCAAATATATGAAACAGCTTCTTGTAGTAACTTCTACAGATTGATCAGGAGATGCTATAGCAGCCCATTGTACACTTATCAGGGATTTATGCAATAAGCTTCTGATGTCATAAAGCAAAGATCATGTGACATGCACAGCTAACCCCTGACAGGTCCTTAAAGTGATCTTGTCACTTACACACAGTGACTGTCATTTCTAAAGCACTAAACAGTCAGGGTGCAATGCAAAATCAGCTGTGGGCCCACCATGAGCCTCATTTATGCACCTGTGCCTAGAATTTGACCAAATCACATTTTTTTGAGCAAGATGCTGGCATTTGCAGAAGAGAAGAAGTGTGCACAAGACGATAAGAGAAATTAGGAGTGAGGGCGCTCATTGCAAAGAGAGGGAGAGAGAGAGAGACATTATTATTTTAATTCACAAGTACGACTACCACAAAACCACCCCCAGTATAATCACTTAACAACATTGAAACATAATATATAATTTTCCTCTCACAAACCATCTACTGCAGCAATATATTTGTCCCAGAGGACAGATTCATGACAATGACTGAAATGCAGAATAATAGCTTGAAAATGTATAATAACTAGTGTGAAAATATATCTGAAATAAGGTGGAAACATTTGGTCATATCCACGTCTTGTACAAAAATCAGAAAATATAATGTTACCACCTGCCTCAACACCAACATTTAGGTATGCTGCAGAACTATAATAAATTGATCACATTTCATTTTATCCACAGATTATTAGCTACAGTAAGACCATCAAGATGGTGATAGTGAACAAGATGTGGATTTTATCTATAAATATAAAAATAAATATCTGCTAAAACAAAAAATACACAGATGATATATTATAGATGTTGCAGTTATCAGTAGCCACAAAAGTTCCAACCACACCAGAATGGACTGTTAAGTAATTCCACGTGTACTCTGGACACTTTAGATTACACAACATAATTTAGTACATCTAGAAAGTGTATACCAAGAAAAGACAAGCAATGTTTAGGACCAGTGACATCAGACCGGGACATCACACTGGAAGCAGTACATTATTTTAGGCAGCGGCCAGAGACACATTTACAGCCAGCTGTTTCCTTGCACTAGGGCTGCAGTTATCAGCTGAGATCTGGAAATAAGTGATCTCTAAGGGCCTAATGAATAGGACACCACGTGACATTCACATTACATACATGTATGATTAATATGATCTTCCCGGTATTTCCGCAACTTGCTTACCCTGCCAGCTCCCTCAGCCGCCGCTGGTGACACAGTGAGTCCCGCAGTCACCTCGCTGTTTCCATGGTAAATTCCGCCAATGTCACCGAAATGTGCTGCCCACTGTGACGTGCCCCGGAAGGCTGAATGGCGAGAACACGTTACCTGGAGGAGAGACCCTCTGCTGGCGAGTGTCGGTATTACATAAATGCATGCTAGTAACTGTACTCTGCAGAAACTAATATGTTACAAACTACTCACATTTTTTAAAATATTGTCCACCTTCAGAGAACCTTCATGTTAGGGAATTTAGACTGTAATCTCCAATGGGGCAGGGACTGATGTGAATGAGTACTCTGTACAGCGCGGCGGAATCAGTGGCGCTATATAAATAAATGGTGATGATGATGATTTATTGGTTTGTATGTTTCTTTGGGCAACTTTTACTACATTTCTTTATTTTTATTATTGTATAATGTATTTTTCACAGAGCCCTTTAGATTAGCCAGGTAATGTTATTTCCCATTCTCAAGCCTTAATTTTTTTTCGGAATTTCTCTGGTACCAATATTTTTTATGTTTTGCACTTTTCTTGCATGCCCCTGCAGATACTCAAGTGGTCATGTTGCTTAGAGATAGATAAGTAGGTAATGCTCTCTGAAACACCTGCAGAGACCTGCAGCTGCCTGTAGCTCATAGCAATTCAGGAGCAAAAGAAAGTGAGGCTGTTGAAAGAAAATATTTGATCAAAAAAAGGGGGTTGAATTTATTCCTTGAGGCTAAAAGTGGTCTTGTCATCAGGAATGAAAGGAACTATACATCTAAAATGCAAGATGCTTTCTGTATACAAGGCAATATATATTATAGCTTGAAAAAGATATACAAAATTAATATAGTGGATGCATTTGGTCATATTCGCAATATTGAGCAAAAATTGATCAGTAATTATAATATTAGCACATTACCACCAGCCTCAAAACCAACATTTTTGTTCACTGCAGAACTATACTTTCAAAATTGACAAAATCCAGAACTTATGATAATTGTGATGATTACTCCATTATTTATATAGCAAACATATTATTATCTTTTATTTATAAGGTGTCACAAAGGGTCCACAGCGCCGTACATGACATATACAGAAAGCAGTGATTCATAACACATTAGATGATACATGAAGAACAAAATACAAAGACCAGACATACTGAATAAACAAATATACATATAGCATGGTAATGCAGGTCAAATTATTCACGGGACAGTGAGTGAGAGCAATGTTACCAGCATGAAGTAGGCCTGACCTTAAGAAAACGGCTAGGGAAGCAGGCCAAGAGATACAGAGGGTGATGGAATACTAGAAGGAGAACACAAGGAGGGCCCTGCTTGTGAGACCTTACATTCTAAAGCAGAGACCGGGAACCCCTGGCACGCATGCCAGAGATGGCACGCAGCGCTGTGATGTCCGGCTAGGGAAGCAGGCCAAGAGGTACAGAGGGTGATGGAATAGTAGAAGGAGAACACAAGGAGGGCCCTGCTTGTGAGACCTTACATTATAAAGCAGGGACCGGCAACTCCTGGCACACATGCCAGAGATGGCACGCAGTGCTCTGTTGTCTGGCACACAGGAGTGTATTTCACTAAAGCTGAATATTGTTGAAATGGAACTGCTGCGCAGATGCACAGCAGTTCCTCCCAGGACCCATTGTGGAACTAAAGACTTGTGTGTTGACAAGAGGTGAGTCGCACACACAGCTGACTAATGTAGCATAATGTTAATTGGGGACACTTATGTATGGCATAATGTGAACTGGGGCCCTTATGTGTGGCACAATGTGAATTGGGGGCAATACTGTGGGACAATATGAACTGGGGCACTACTGTGGCATAATACAAATTGAGGGCATTACTGTGTGGCATAATATGAATTGGTGATACTACTGTGTGGCATAATATGAATTGGTGATACTACTGTGTGGCATAATGTGAATTGAGGGTACTAATATGTGGCATATGATGATTTGGGGGCACAACTATGTGACATAATAGGAATTGGTGGCACAACTATATGGCATAATATGACCTCGGGGCTGTACTATGTGGCATGGTATGAATTGTGGACACAACTATGAAGCTTAATAGGAATTGGGGTCTCTAGTATGTGGCATGATATGAATTATGGGCACCACTATGAACTATAACATGAACTGGGGGCTCTACTATGGGGCATGATATGAATTGAAGTGAAGCTTAATATGAATTGGGGGCTCTAATATGTGGCTTGATCTCATGCTACATTTTAGAGCCCCCAAATCATATTATGCCACATACTAGAGCCCCCAAATCATATGAATTGGGGGCTCTAGAATGTAGCATGATATGAATTGTGGGCACCACTATGAAGTATAATATGACCTGGGGGCTCTACTATCTGGTAGGGTGATGGGTTAATTTTTTTCATTCATATAGGTGAACACATGTTTATTTAATACTTTCAATTCCCACAGAGAGGAATATAACTGTTGCCAGGGTGGGAGGCACAGAGCTGAGGTAACCCTGTACAACATGCTGTATGACAAGAAGAGCCTGTAGACTTACATCTATTACTGTTGGCCCCTGGCTGGGCCAACAGTAGCAGAACGCTGTCTCGGCCCCCTAGCAACTTGCTCCCAGACAGGACTCTGCATTGTAGCAGCAAAGTGTCCAGCTCACCCACTAGTATACCAAGGAGCCATGGCACCTGGAACAGACATCTCCCTCTCTTCTGCTTGATTATGAGGATCAGTGTTCAAAGGGAAAGTTTAGAAGTGGGCAGGGACAGAAATAGCCCTTTCTATCAAATGGGCATGATATTAATTTAATGTCGGGGATTGGGGGGGGTGTACATATACAAATTCATAGGGAATGCTTTTAATATTGGGGCTGGTTGAGGAGTCTATTGTTTTATCAGTTCTCTGTTTTGCAGAGAGTGGATAAAATTATTTTCAAACAGTACACCAACGAAGAAGGGGGAGGATTGGGAACTTAAAGTGGCCCTGAAGAAAATGATTTGGTCCCGTCCACATGAGGCCACTTCAACTGTAAGTGGGGCCAACACAAAAGTAGGCGGGATTTAGAACTACTGGAATTTGGTTGTAGTAACATTTAGAAAAATCTAGATGTGGTGACTTGAAGCACAGAGGGTCATCTCTAAAGCAATGCAGGGCAAAAGCTGCCACTCCTGTGCTATAAAATGACATGAATCCTTTTGCATTATCTGCTACTAGTTTGTGCCTCTGTGCTCCAACTTGTTTAGTTGTCTACTAACACATATTTCCAAAATTCCCTTCATAGAAACACATCTGACATTGTTTAATAAGTTTAACTATTACATGAAACATGTTAACACAATCGTATTTGATCAGTCTGCCAGAGCAGCATATGAGCACCTCACCGCACAGTTGTATCTTCCCCTGACGTCATGAGATGCAAACTACCAGTTAAATCCCTCTCTATATATAATATATAAATATGTTTACTGTGTGCTTCATAAATGCATTCAAAATAATCATTATAATAAATGGCTGTCCAGGTGTGATCACCACAAAGGTGAATTAGCATCTGCAAGAAAACACTTCTTTTGTAACAAATATTTTTGAGTCCTAAATGTGCCTAGTGATTGGGGGTGGTTTGAATTAATAACATTTCAGGGAGAGTTGGCAGACAATGGCATAAGTGAAGGGGAAACCTATTCCAAGGGTCTGCTGTAATATAGTAAGTGCAAAGAAGGCAGGATTAATGATATTGTCAGTGCAATGGGGGCTGGCCATATATATTCCATAAAGTGATCTGAGAATAGGACCAGTGCAGGGTGGAAGGTAGGCAATGGAATCAATGCAAGAAGCACTAAATTATCACCAGAGCTGGAATAAGGCTCTGGGGTGCCCAGGGCGCTTAAGAGAGGAGGGTTATCATTTTAGACAAATACACTAGCAATACTGTGTGCACTACTGTTAAGTACACGCAGCTCTGCCTTCATGAGCAGTACAGTGGGAAGTAGGACATACCTACTAACTGTTCTTGTTGTCGGACCAAATCCTGACTAAGTCGCCCAAATTCGGGACTTCTCCACCAGATTCAGGACAGTTGGTAGACTGTCCTGCTCTCTCCTACCTGTTCTTGTCACTTTCACCACCTGTGGCTGCTGGTGTTTTAGCTGAGTTGCTGCTTGTCTGGATCCTGGAATGCTGGAAGCCCTATTTAGAAAAAAAATAATAGGTACATGAAATTTAGAAAACGCCAACCAGCCCTGGCATTAAATCAATAGCTCCCACATTCAATAATTAGGCCTTCCTTCAGCACCAAGATTAAAATAATAATAATACTGACATTTGATAAATAGATCTATTTCCCTCCAACCAATCCCAGCAAAAAATTAATAACATTTATGCTTAATATTACCATTTCCCGCAACCATCCCCAGCAGTAAATAATTCATATTCGCACTTAGGGTTATATTTACCTATAGCAACCAATCAGATTCTAGCTGTCATTTTGTAGAATGTACTAAATAAATGATAGCTAGAATTTGATTGGTTCATATAGGCAACATCTCCACTTTTTTCAAACCTGCAGTTTAGTAAATATACCCGTTAGTGTGTGTGTGTGTGAAGGGGGGGATTATACCAGGTACCCACCCCTGCTCCTTGATCAGCTGCTCATAATTTTATTGCAAAAGTCTTGCTAGGTTCTATGACCAATCCGCACCTGCCTGAAGACACCATCAGTAGCACCAGGTAGACAAAGTTACAGAACAGTTCAGAGAGTGGGCAATGGGGAGACCCTGTCAGTTTCATCTGTACTGGGCCTCACAATTTCTGATAGTTTGCATGGAAATTTAGAGGTGACGGTATGAAAAATGTAATGGGAGCGTAAGGGAATGGAATTTGATAGTTCTACATTGAAGGAGAAGTGACAGTATGGCATACCACTGTATACATTCCCACTTCCACCGCTAAAGAGGATGATTAGAAGAAGGGTTAATTGGTGGTGGTGTTTAACTTCTAATCAACCCCTGCAACCTCATAATCCATAAGCAATAATCATTAACCACCCAATCTGCATAATCATTAACCCCTATTGGCATAATAAGCCGTATTAGCACAGTTATTAACCACCTATCAGCATAATCCCCCCTATCATTGTAAACATTAACCCCACCTCCATCACTTATCTTAACATGGGACAGTCACCATATATTCTTATCTTGTGTCCTCCCAATCCTGTCTTGCCCCTTTGCAGGTTCCATTGCTCAGCCTCCATTTAACACAGCTTGCTGGCAACTCTCTGCATTTAGTGAGGGAAAGAAGGTGTGTGAGGCTTTCTTCCATTTCTTAGCCCATCTCTCTCCCACTCTCCAAAAGACAGTACATACCCTGGCAGATTCCACTCCCACGCAGTTACAGTAACTGTGCCAGGGACTTCTGAAACCCATCGGGACTCAGAATGATCTTCCCCTAGGCCAGGCCGAGAACAGGCTATAAGGATTCGCCGTATTGTGTCTGTACAATTGTGTGTGCAGGGGGGCCCATAAGTCATGGAGCCAGCGTGACTCATGGACCTATATGCACTCCACATCCTGCACCCATGGTGGAAAGGCCACTGGGTGTTATGAGTCGCGGCTCTCCGACGTGCCGCTGCAACTCACTTCGGGGTGCCTCGGACGTCCCGGCCGTCACCATGACGACCGGGACGTCACTTCCGCCCCCACGTCCCGGTTGCCTGGGCAACAACCGGGACGCGCTGTCTCGCCTGCCGCAGCGCCCGGCCAGCTGTCCTACAGCCGAAGAAAGTGAACATTTTTGTTCCACTAAGTGCATCTGCAGCTTTTACTCATATGCCCTTACTATATATATATATATATATATATATATATACTGGACATAAATTTGTTTATCATGGTTTTACATACTCTGATTTATGTATTGGGAGGAGTCTCGCTGGCACTCTGCTCCTATTGGTTCCTCTCACTACTTAAGGCAGTGAGGACAGAGTCTCACTGCCAGTTATAGCTCCCAGTGTACCTAGGCTCCCTGTTCCTGTTCCCTGCTCCTTGACTGTTTTGCTAGACCTGATCTCCCGTATATGACCCCTGGCTTGTTTCTGGACCCCGTTGGATTGTCTGTGACCCCTGACCTTGGTTTGTTCTCTGGATACGTTGTCTGCTGCCGGCCCCTGACCCTTGCATGGACCCCACGCTTCTGTCTGCCATATTCCTCCATTCCTGGGTTCACCCTAGCCGGTACACATCTCACGACCCTCTGTTTGTCTGCAGCCAAGTCTGTCCCCACCACTAGGGGCAACAGACCACCAGACTTTCAGAGCAGACTCCGGGTTTTGCTGTACTGGCTAGAGGGGTTCCTAACACTGGGTGACCAAAATATAATATTGAACAATACAGAGCCCATTCATTGGTGGGTAATGTAAAATTCTCTGGTAGTTTAGTGTACACTACAGAGCGTATTCTCTGGCGGTTAATGAACAATACAGTGACCTCAATCTCTGGCAGCTAGTATAGGACACAAAACCCTTTATCTGGTGGCCAATAAGTAATAAAGATCATTTTCTTGGCTTCTATAAATTACAGAGCCCATTCTCTGGTGGTTAGTATGCAATAAATATCTCATCCTCTGGGGGTTACTGGACATTACAGAGCTCATTATCTGCAGGCTAATGTACAATATAGTGACTTCATCGTCTTGTTGCTAGCGGAAAATACAGTAACCATTCTATACTGGAGGTGTACACACCTGCCCTTCTTCCACTTCTTTTAAAGTCTCCCACCACATGCTATTATTGGTTAATATCATGTATCTGTCCTGTGTTGAACACTGTCAGTTAATAGAGTTCAGTACATGACAAAAAAGGGAGCTGCTATAAGCCAATAATCACAGAGGCTGACAGTAACTCCAAAGGATTCTGGATGTGACATGTTCTTTTGCCTTTGAAAATGCATATATTGAAAACTAATGCTGCAAACTATTCTTTCCACAATAATGTATGCAATGTTTACACAGTAATTTTAAGCACAATTTCTCTACCATCTCCTCAAGTACCTACTTGTGTTTTAAAACTGTAACTGTGACAACATATTATCACCCTAATGTCCCTGTTTTGATAGTACAGTCTGTCTCTGTGTACTAACAGGAACAGGATACGTGCCATACAATGCTGCATGAGATTGATATGGACTGTAATAAATAATCCTTAACAGCACACTTTGAAGCGATAGAGGCCTGCAGCCCACCTGTTGCCGGAGCGCTGCATTTCTAAGGACGCTAGGGGCAGCCCTACCCCTAAAAGGAGCAACTAATAATAAACGTCATTGTGTACATAAGCAGGGTGGAGACAATCTCACGGGACTGAGCGGCTCTCCTGTGCAGAGCTGTTGATATCACCCGCAGATTCACATCACCGGTTGCGCCACCCAAGAGCCCGGAAAGTAAAAGGCTGCATTGTGCTACATAATTTGGGAGGCAGACGTGTCTACAAACAATTGTGTATGGTGTTGCACAATTTGTGAAGGCAATTGTGCTTTGTATATATTTGAATAATGTGCTCTTCCTGACAAGTTCTTTAAGAATTCCCAAAAATGCTTTCAATTCCTGGGGCTCAGCTGGAGGACCACACACCTGTTCAGTTTGCAGTAAACATATCAAAATCACACAAGTCTTTGTATGCTTTGACCAGAACCCCTTTCAATTAAATTAACGTATAATGGGGTCTAAACTGAAATACCCAGTACTCTATCACTATAGTGGTAACATAGCATCAATGTAAAGATATGACTTAGAAATCAGTGCTATTTATTGCCATGCAATTTAAGCATTGGAAAAGACCGCTAACCAGATAAAACTAGAATCTTTTATTTTTAAAACATTAAAGAGCATAATGTAATTTAGTGCAATACATTTGTTTTTTTATAATATGAGTGAATGGGGAAGGGAAGGATGTATCAGAATAGCGCATTTAGAGTTCTAAGAAATGCTTGACGATGTGCCTGATGTTACCACAAAGTTGGTAACAATGCTATATTAAATATGGATGGTTTTTGTTTGATCGAAACATATTAAAGTTGGCTGAAAAAAAATAGTAAAAGTCTTGATGAGATCAAAAAGGCATTATGACGTGTTCATTATATATTCTGTTTAATTTAATTTTTTTCACAAGATTTGTTGAATCGTAAAGGAAATGATCATGACAAACATGAGATTGAAAGTATATGTAATTTTACCTATAGAAGGATGAATAGCTATAAGTGGTGGTAAATGGAACTAAATACCAAAAATATAAACTGATATATTGTAGTTACAAGTAACAGTGAGATAAGAGATATTGTGCAGTCTCAGCGTTTGCTGACTTTGGGCTTAAAATGTAGTTTTGGATTAGACAAATACTCCATACAGATCCTTAATGCAGCCAGATGCCTGGTGCAAAACACTGGAAATGTCCAGATCCCCCTCAGACACCAACTTCTCAATAAAATATAGTATTTGGCGTCAATGGAAACAAATTCTGCATATTAAGTCCCACAAATTTCCCCAAATCTGGTGTGACTGTGCCATTAGTTTGGTTAGAGTGTATTTTTTTTTTCTATACAGCAATCAAATTCATTAGAGTTTGTTCTATGTGTATTTCGCTTTTACAAAGGCCAGTTATCTGTGAGCATTACTGCTTATTTTCTTGCACTGTATACACTCAATCTTTGCTTGTTTGGTGTATTCAGCTTGGCTACCATGTGAGATGTCTATTATTCTGGTCACTGGTAACTCTGTTTTGTTCTCGTACATTGTTTTTTTTTAAATATAAATACATTTCTTAAAATGTCACCTTGGATGGAGTTCAGTTAAACATAAATGCAAAATATACCTATTACCTAGGTTCCGGTTATTCATCTGATCCGGTGAGTCCCGGCATTTGCCATGGTAAAGAGAGTCTGTCCTCCCTCCTCGCAGCATGTTGGCAATGGAGACAGCATATAGTCTATGTTTAAACGGGCTGCCTCAGCGGAAGTGGGGAGAGTGTTCTGATATGTGCCATGATCCGTGGACCCTATACTGTACTGTGTATTGAGCAAGTTATGATAACTGAAAACCAGAGCAAGACTTTCCAATTTAAGTATGAAATATAAATAGTATGGAGTTTACATTATACTAGGGATGTGAGAGTCTTTCACAAAAATATGACAGCTTCCAGTAAACAAATGCTGATTTTATTCATGGGTTTATTTAAGGTTAATCAAAATTGGTCTGACATTAATGGAAAAATAAGGCAATACAATTCACCTGAAAAAGACATTTAAAGAGATGAGAGAGGTAACAAAGCTAAAAGTCCCAGATGTAAATTAAATTAAAATATAAAATCTAACCATATGGGGCAGATTCAATTCCCTGAATTGTTTCGAAAACAGCTTGGCTGTGGGACTTTTCAGAAGATCTCCGCTGATTTTATCTCGCGACCCATAGGGAATTGAATCTGCCCCTATATGTATTATTTTATACAGTATATCAACTAATACACATATTATAAAACAGACATCATACGGACATGACTGTGTGCACACAGTAAAAACTACCTATTCCATAACCGATATCTATCTCAAATGGAGATCACATCATAAATATGTATATTGTGAGTTTATATTTCACATAGGTACATTTTGGTGATATAAAAATGGTAGATAAATCCTGAATTATAATATACTTTGTTATTGGTATCATCATAACAACAGCAACAACAATAACAACCATTTATTAAACAATATAAATTTCCCCAACAATTCCCTATCTCACATATTTCAACTCCTGCTAATATAAATAATCATTTATGGAGAATTAAGTGGTTGAATTTTATTTTAGTATTTTAACTTCAAATAATACTATGTAGCATTTAAATATATATATATATATATATATATATATATATATATATATATATATATATATATATATAGTAAACGATGATGATAGCATTTACATTAGTAGCTTTAGGTCATATAGGTTTTGCTAAGAACCAAAACTCCAAGCAATAAAAATATCATATCCGGAGCGATGAACTTTTAATACTTGTAATCTCAACCAACTGCATTGTTATGTTAACATTTATAAACCATTTGTTAATATTTACACTGCAGTTTTATTTACTTTATATTAGGCTGTGGAATGTTATTTTCTGCAGAACTAGTGGAGGAGTAAACTCCACCATTGCAGCATAGTTACGGGTTGGACATACAGCCAAAATAAATATGTTACTTGTGTTTACTTCTACCCAGGCAGCATACTGTACATTTTAAATCAAAGTGCCAACAAGAAAGTATTGTAGTATTTAGTTTCAGAACAAGAACAGTTACAATTGAAATACAACCAGAAAACGCTGCACAGTTTTCTAGAACAAGTTAAAGTGAAATGACAGAAAATCCTACCAAACAACATTCCCAGTCAGAAATTCAGGGTAAAATAAGCCAGAGCCAGATCTGCCCAAAGCACTCATCTACCAAATTATATCCATTTTGGGTAAAACCAAAAATGATCTACTTATTGCTGTTATCTGGATGGCAGGGTTCCTCCCGTGAGACGCCCTTTCTCTGCATTGGTGGAAACCCATGATGAACTAGGGCTTCGACAAAGGTGGACCTAATCTGCATAGCCGGCTTCAGCTGAGCATCATATCTGACTCACTTCCCACCACATTGATTCAGCCCACTTAGGCCATGTTTCACAATTCCAGAGAGAGAACTATTAGCACTGACACTGAGATGTAGCTACATAGGTAGACTACAGGGGTAGAATGACACTACTGGAGGCATGCCTGATATTACACTCCACTACACCCTGCTCCGCAATTCAATCACTGTGTAGGCTCTATTTCATAAGGGGTCAGCACCTGTGCAGAGTAAGGGGATACAAGGTATCAGACCCAAATGTTAAGTAAGGGTGGGGGGGTCAGTATATCATTGTTAAATCTAATTTAAATAGTGGAATTAGCCTTTAAGGATATATTTCATCATCATAAACTTACTTATATTGTCCCTTCTAAAGGGAAAAAACTTACAAGAACAGTAAAAAAAAAGTTATGGTCCCAAAAAAATAAACATTTGCCCACAAGTACAACTAAAGGTATCTGACATCTTGTAGTATTCAGAGTACAAAGACAAAAAATAGGAAATTGTAGCATCATCCTCCCCCTGTATTCTCTTTTGTCCCTTCCATTATGGTTTCTTCCTATAGGATTCATTTATCTGCTTATCTGTCCTATAGTGAACAAACAAAGGTAGGTGAAGCGAAGAATGCATGGAGGAATGCACATGTGGACAGTAATGGATTCTATCAGGAAAGTAAGCAGACCAGTATCAGCTAGAGGGGAAGAAATAAATCATAGCATGTGGTCATTTGCCTTGAAGATTGAAGAGTTAATTATTTTTTTAAATTTGGATTATGGTGTCCTGTTTAACATCATTTTCTGTTGTTGATGGTCCAATGACTAATGGGGTATCTAAGGGCTCTGGCAATTGAAAAATAAATCATAATAAATACATTAAGTGGATCTAAAAACTATACACTACACTGTTATCAACGTTATATGCTACCACCTTATCTTATGGCTTTCGTAAATGGAGGTGGATACCAACTCAAATGCAAACTATATCACCAAAAATAACCTGAAAAGGTAAATTATGTTAAGAAAAATAAACTTGGTTTGCCAGTGATATACAAATGGAGTGCATATGTGTACTAACCCATATCAAGCAATCGGGCATTTGCTTTAAAGATCTATCACTAAAATAAGCAAAGCTAACTGCTGACGGATTGCTGTGGGATGCATTTAGTAAATAAATCACTCTCTTTTCTAACAAACTAGTATCCCAAAAACTTACCAAGTTCACAAGGCGAGGAAATGGACTTTGTTTCAACCATTGTCCTCTCCTCCTCGGGCAGGTTCTTCATCTACTGGCTTTAGTACTTTGCCACTATTTCAATGTTAAAGAGCTCTTATCTAATGGGAGAGGCCACTTTAAACTGGGCATCATTGGTTGGCATTGTTTTCCTAGGATTTAAAAAGATATATATCACAGAGAAGTTAGTAAAACATTGTGCAAATAAAAACAAGTGATTTTCCAGTAATTAAAAGGAATACATTGTAAAAACGACACTTAGGGCTAGATTTACTAAGCTGCGGGTTTGAAAAAGTGGGGATGTTGCCTATAGCAACCAATCAGATTCTAGCTGTCATTTTGTAGAAAGCACTAAATAAATGAAAGGTAGAATCTGATTGGTTGCTATAGGCAACATCCCCACTTTTTCAAACCCGCAGCTTAGTAAATCTAGCCCTTAGTCTTAAACAAATGAAAAAATACTCAATTGTACAAGAGCCAGGTATAGAGGAAATTAAATTCCTCCAAGTTTATTAAAATTAAAAAGTGTGTTAATATATCTTACTTTATTTTTGAAGCTATTTACACTACACAAACTGTCATAAGTTCAACTCAGCATCAGGTGCAATGCATTTGCATATGCACCTAATATTTGGTTCACCCACATTTAATATGCGCTAGACACATCTGCATACATTTGCAAATGCCTCCATAGCGCAAGTACACTTCACTATATAGTTTACTCAAAATGTACTTCTATTCCCTCTTAATGCTGAAACAACCTAGAGACCCCCAAATGAACATTGCTGTGTGACTGGATCATACAAGTTAAGTCTGCACCAGTGGCGGATCCAGGGGGGGGGGGGGGGGCGATCGCCCCCCCCTAGCGGGGGCTTGCTGCCGGCAGCTGCACACTATGGGCAGGTCCGTTCGGCGGTGAAAGGTAGGGACAGTGTGCTGCCCGGATGCTCTGATAAACACAATCAGAGCATCCGGGCAGCACACTGTCCCTACCTGTCACCGCCGAACAGACCTGCCCATAGTGTGCAGCCGCCGGCAGCCTCAGATGTCAAAAAGGGGACGGGGCCTAAATCGCCCCCCCCCCCCCCTAAATCGCCCCGGGTAGACGTATTCTCTAGATCCACCCCTGGTCTGCACAAGTTGGTGTCTAACAAACTGGGATATAAGGCACATTGCTGTACCTGATTGTGCCAAGTTACAAGAGAACCCAAATGAAACCAGATCTACTGAGGACCCCTGCAAGGTCGAACTTTGTAGAGGGGTATGCCTGGACATGGTGTGAAACTAAAGTCTGCCCAGTAACAAAAAAGGTATATAAGACTGTGTAAATGCATTAATTGTTGTTCATATTCTTGTTAGACGAATACCCATACCTGCATGCCTGAATAAAGAAGCTCACATTGGATCTTTGGCTATTGATATTTGACCTCATACTGTTTGGTAAAATCCTAGCTAGAACAGCATGGTTCCATGACACAGATTCAACAGACAGCTCTCTCTCTCTCAAATAAAGATGACAACTCCTAATCGTCAGACCGGAATTGACTGTGGCTGCTATTAAAAAGGTAAGTTTATTGCCTTTTATTCCACTTAGTGTCTTATGAGATTAAGGCCCCTGAATGGAAAAAGAAAGGAGTGTAATTGTGGAGAGACAAGGAAATAACTTTCTCTAGCTCCATGAGAGCCAGTGATTTAATTTGACGGTGCTAGTGTGTGAAATTGTTCCTCTGCGATCTCGTGAACTGGCTGCTTGCGGCGTGCACAGTCATATGACAGACTAGGGAATTTAGTCACCTACTGTCAGTTTCACCCACAGGCCCAGATAGTAGAGCATGCACAGGTCTGGTTGTGTGGTAATAGCGAGTGAGTAGAAAACCCTCTTACTGGACAGACACAGTAACATCGCTCTACTCCGTGCAGATGTAACAAGCCAAGCGTTGATGGAGTGATACTTCTAGCCATAGTTAAGTACAGAAAGTATGGGTTGAGATTTTGCATAAATAGAACAAAAAAGACTGAAGAATATGTTACCTTTCATATGAGTGGCTATTTTGACACACATTTAGGGACAATTACAGACTGTGTTAGGCAGAGATGTTAAAGGGTGGAAACCTTACACTAGTTGGCTTCAGGAAACCCATAGCCTCTTTCCTTCCCCATATGTAACACAATTTATGGTTATGGGAGAGGACCGGAGATCTGATAGATTGTATGATTGCTGCAAAAGATGGAATCCACAAGCAAATTAACTTTTCCTCTAATGTGAATTCTTCCTGTGTGTTAGAAAGAAGAAAAGCTGGCGGGATTGATGCAGAATCTGTCATTAGCAAATATTGTACTCTGTGAAAGAAAATGTAAAGGAAAAAATGTTTTGAGTTGAATTTTTTTATGTGGAACAATGTGTGAGAAATGCATGTATTATTGATTAATAAAAAACATTTTTATTGCAAGTATACATCAATAATTTGTTATTAAAATGTCTCTGGAGTACTAACAATATAAGCTTAAATTAAATATGATCAGTATTTAATTATTTTTTAAATCATGTTGGGACTTGTATCACAACTCTTTGCATCTTAGGGACAATTCATTGTCATTTATGTGGTGGGTTACCTGTGCAAAACATGGTGGTCAGTGGAAAAGTATTCCCTCTGTACATATTAGAGCATATATCATTATAGTCCTAGCAGATTATTCTTCAGGTTAATATGTATGATGATAGGCAACTGTTTGTCATGTGTGATAATGGTGACCATTTGCTTTGTATGAGGATGATGGCTCACAAGAAGGGTTCTGTCCTTGTATATCCCTGTTTTGTTCTTTATAAAGGTTTTGTTTTCCCCACTGTCTGGCAATGCCAAGTATTGTGGCACCCTACTAATAAACCATGATGATAATGATGATGGCCACTTGCTGGATAAGATAATGTCAGTCAGGTGTGTGCTATGTTATATTATCCCGTACATCATCATCATCATTTATTTATATAGCGCCAGCAAGCTCCGTACATGCATGCATCATTTGATATTAACTTTTGTTTTTGCTACTCCCTACTCTCACCGCATTATATAGGAGGCTAAAATGTGACAAAAGGATCATTTATAAAGCCACACTTAAATGATCTTATTTTGGGTGGTCAGGCAGCAGCCAGGACAACATTAATTGTTAGACATGTGCGCTGCCCCTCGTGTTTTCAAAGCCGGTGTCGGTTCTAACTCAACTTCGTCTTTCGGCTTTGCTACCAGTTCTGTCGAACAAATGCAAGAGGTTTTGGATCTGGATTTAATTAAAAATTGTGAAAAATAGTTAAAATAATGTAATTTTGAGCTGTTTTTGCTCCTATATTACTATTTATTGTATTAACATCCATTTAATTTCCAGTTTATTATCTAATGATCCCTTCACAACCGTCCCAGTTTTCACCAATTTTGACCAAAGCCTGCAGTGAGCTGACTTAAGGGAGGATTTTGTAACTTTGCCATCATTACATTTGCTTTCTCGGATTCAATTAAAAAAATAATAAACTGAATACTGTTAATATCTTTTTTTCTTTACACCCAAACCTCCTTCGCATGTTCAGACTTACAATTACTGTAATTGAATAAATAAATAAATAACCACACGGACACCAATGTAAATTTGGCCAAAGGTCACAATTTTCATTTAAACAAAAATGGTGGTGGAGAGAGCAATGTGAGTCAGCTCACAACTAATAATAACAAAACCAAACATATGAAGGTCAGATTGCTATTACACCACTGCTCCTAGGATATAATCCTTCATGATGTTACGGCTTCCTAGTAACTGTCATAAGCTTTTAGAAGTAGCAGGAGAGGTCTTCACCTATAGCAGCTGCCTTTCCCATAGAGTTGGACTCACTCATAGGTACTTGAATGCCCCCAGGACATAACGTGGTAAAAGCTTATGAGCAGGAACCGGTAGCACGGAGATAGGAGAAATGGGGACAAGAGCACGCCCCAAACATCCACTAAAGGGGCAGCAATAATTTAATTACAGCCGTGCACCCTGGCTGCCTGTCACTACTTGCTCATTAATATATTTTCTTTGATATATTTAGTTATTTATTTTATCCTTTTATCTATAGATATTCCTACCAATCCCAGTCCCAGAATGATACGAGGTGCTACCCACCAGCTAAAATACAGACATCAAGCAAGAAGACATAAAGGCAAAAAGCCTGGAAGAAAGCTGCTTTAGTGAAACGCGCAACAGCTGTTTGCCTCTGATTTTGCTTATTTAATATTCTTCAACAGCTACTGTGATTAAGAATTTACAATCTCCACAACAGATCAAAAATACTAGCGTGCCCAAACCCATAGTTTTAGTTTACTAGTAGAAGTCAGCAAATCACTCCCTTCACTTAGGATCTAGAGAGCCGCTAATAGTTAAACAGCGATTTTTCTATTCATCAGGGAGAGTAGAACCGACAGACGTATCCCCTAGAATATTATGTGACTAATAGAGAATGGAGGATCTTCTTCATGTTTAAATCATAATTGGTTAATGCTTCAAATATAGGAAGGCTATAGCTTATCCATTCAGTATCATTATATATATTCTGTCTATATATTTTCTGTCATTAGTGGCACATAAAAATATATTGTGGCTGATTCACATTTAATACAATATATATTCCGATCCAGATTAAGAGAGGGTCTGATCGAGAGATAGAGAGGCACACGCAGCAATTTTATTTCACTTCAATCACTTGTTTTGTACAATATTTAACTGTTTTTAAGTTACAGTATCATTTTAGCATGAATACAATAAAAGTTAAATTTCAATTCACAATAAGGGAAGTTTCATGCAATATTAATAATTATAACATTGGGACTACATATGCACTTTTTAAAGCCAGCATTGTGTCTTCTTGCTTGGAATTTGTAAATCTGCCACCGGTGCATTTGCTTTCTCCAATGCAATTGTAAAAATAATTAACCATACTTTATGGTTCTCTAACTCAATCACATAGTATAAATCATCATCCATCATATCTCCATCTATATATGTGTTATTTGCCAGGTCCAAAATCTGTCCTGTTAATTTCTCAGAATGTGGATCTTCAATTGCATTGTCAATACATCTTTTGGGCAACCAAATCTGCATCAATGTAAGTATTATAGATACTTGCATGTATAGGAAGGACAACTATTGGCCTATCTGAACGGTCTCTTTTACATATTTCTTACACATCACTAACAGGACATATAAATATAATTTATATAAATTTCATATTTATATAGATGGGTCATGGGGACCATCTCCGCTGCAAGTCTTGAGCAGTCTCCTTTACCCTGGGGTTGGACGAAACATACCCCGGGGGAATAATTTCTTCCAAATAAATATACATGAGTCCCCAGGTTTGATTTAGAAGGGCAGCATTATGGCACAGAACATATAAGTAAAACTAGGTATTAACAGTCATGCTCTTGGCAACCAATGAATGCTCTGGCAATGTATTGTGTGCCTAATTTTTGAATTTTTGTAGTATGGGTGCAGGACACCATTATTTCTCAGCATCCTCATTTATTTATATAGCGACAGCAAATTAGATATAATTGAATAGATTGAAAAATAGAAAAGATTAGATTAGAATTTATAGCGTTTTTTTGTGGTGCAACGCTGCGTACTGACCCACACAAACAGCCTTTTTTAAATATACATTTTTTACTGCATGACGTTGCTTCTGATCTAACCCCGCTGCCTACCACATTCAGGAGAGGAGAAAAAAAGGTGTGAAAAGAGAAGTGGAAGACAAGGGGGTAGAAGGTGTGGTGCAATAGGACTCTGGGTTGTGGGGGCATATAGGAAAAAAGGTGAAACAAATGGGATGGGAGGAAAAGTAAGACATGCACACAAAGAGGGAGAGAGAAAGGGACATGCAGATATAATGTAAGATACACACAAACAGTTTGGGCACATGGAGCAGGGGGGACAGAGGCACACATGGACAGAGGCACACATGGGCAATGGGGAAAGAGGCACACATGAGGAGGGGGGACAGAGGCACACATGGAGCAGGGGGGCAGAGGCACACATGGGGAAGGGGAGGCAGAGGCACACATGGAGCAGGGGGGGCAGAGGCACACATGGGGCAAAGAGGACAGATGCACACATGAGGAGGGGGGACAGAGGCACACATAAGGAGGGGGGACAGAGGCACACATAAGGAGGGGGGACAGAGGCACACATGGGGCAGGGGGGACAGAGGCACACATGGGGCAGGGAGGTCAGAGGCACACATGGGGCAGGGGGGGCAGAGGCACACATGGGGCAGGGGGGGGGGCAAAGCCACACATTGGAGGTAAAAATGCAGACAGGAAAAGGCAGGGTTGCAATGCAGGCGGGAGATCTAACTTACTTGGATCAGGCGCCTCTTTTACAGTCCACCATGAAAGAGGCACTGTTCCTTACAAATAATGAGTCTGAAGGGAGGAGAAGAGGGGAAAAAGAGGTAGAAGCAGGCACAGAAGGAGGGGAGGTGTTGCGTTGCGGTACCTATATAAATGACCGCACATGCGCTACAGTCCAATGAAAAGCGCCTGTTCCCCCAGAGAGACCGGCAGCTGAAGCTCAGTGCTCACGAAAACAGCATTTCCCCCCCTTGATGTCTGGATGTGACCTGGGGGTCGGTGTGCCAGTGAAAATGGCTCCGTGTGCCACGTCTGGCACACGTGCCGGAGGTTGCCGACCCCTGGCTTACAACATTCTACAACCGGTACCTCTTTAAATTAGAAGCATAACAGCACAATGCTAGTGGAGCATTTGAAACCGACATCATCCTACACTGCCGGAATGTTCATTCATCTGTACAGTTTCAAATCTTCCTTTGAAGCTGTCAGTATTATGAGGCTGTCGTGCATCACACCTTCGGTTTTATTATGTCAGGCTGTTCCATCTCGCCGTTTGAAACATCGGAATAAGGTACCCAACCCAATTAAATACAAGTTTGTACTGATAAGAAGAATAACTGACAAAAAATATTCCTTTTTTTAATTCATATAAAGGATTTATTTTGCCTGGTAGCTGGTTCCCTTAAAAATACAGATGAGGCCAAGTGAGTTATTCCATTTCTATTAAGCAGTAACATATGCATATTCAATTTTCTCCCTTAAAATATATATACTTTGACCTATATCCATTCACATAATTTTTTATTATAACTGCCAGTCATAAGTTCTTGTTGTTGGAAATCAGCCCTATTTGCTGTCTCTGTATTCCCCTGTGGTTTAGTGGGACAGGAAGTGCGGCACTGACGTGACCAGTCCGCATGACGCTACTGCGCATATGCGACCAGTATAGTCCTCTCCCACGTTTCTTCCATGAGGAGCATGTGAGTAACTCTGCACAATACTCTGGAACAGTGTATATAACTAGAGACACCTATAACTGTACTACACGGCTATATGGTACATCTACTGCATAGGACTGTTCAATACTGGTGTACAAGCACCGCTGTCATTAATCCTCTATGTGTTTAACCTGCACTATCTCTGTGTACCATTAATAAACCGATAGCCTGGTTAAGTTCAACATTGTGTGGACTAACATCCATATCCAAGACATTCTGCAACCTTTATAGACACCAAAAAGGTTGTGCCAATACTAGTTTCCCAATACACACTTTGATTTGTTAAAGAGAAACCTCTATACTGACTCAATTTTCCAAAACTGATTAGATTGTGCAGAAGTAGCAAGAGTTTATGTTTGTTTTCCAATTTATCAACCATGTGGCCTCACCTTTCACGCTGGTTGACAGGTGAGCAGAAAATAATCTACATGTGAGGTTTGTCTGTGTTATGTTTTATGCCCTTTTCAGCATGTGTATGAGCAGACTTGGCAACAGAAACAACTTGGCAGCTTTGTGCTGTTGTTATGCCAATAAATTCATAGGACATATTCTTTTTTGTGCTTTCAGCACAAATATCTGAACAAGCCTGGAATGATACCTGTGATACATGCACGCATGCAGGTTATACAAAGTGAGTGATTTCATTTTACATCTTTAAATGTTAGCGAATAGCAAAGCACGGATCTCAAGATGCTCATGCTTTTGAAATCAGGGGCAGGTCTCATGTGCTCCACTACACCGGACGCAGCAGGATGCGTCCAGTAAATATGTGGATTATAAATTTGCAAGAGAACTCACAGGAAAAAAAACTACTTGCATTATTGTTAACTGATAATAATAAAGGCATTAATGTTAACACAGTAAAAAAAAAAAAAAAAAAAGAAGTGTTTTTTGTTATTTTTATCTTCTTCATGAAATACATTTATTAGGATGTTGTTAATGTCTACTGAGCATACAATAAATTTTTACAGTTGTTTGTGATTGCAAACACTTGTTATATCATACATACGAGACTGTCATCACTACTGACCAGGACTTAGACTAGCCCTGTAGCTGGAGCAAGAGGTACGGCAGAAAAACAAGTAACTTTGAGATGCTCAGAGCTTGATTCGGATGTGGCTACGTGTGCTTGAGTTTGGCACACCCCAACTGTAAATTGACTACGACAAAACGTCCCTTCCCCACCCACTTCACTGCCCGACATTGTAGGCTGTAGTAAGTGTCCTTTGCGCTCGCAGGTGCACGGAACATCACTGCATTCACAGACCTTTCTGCTGATTCTGGGCATCTGCAGGGTGATTTTGCATACAATATGCTCAAAACAGGGGCGGATCTAGAAAAATGCTGTACCCGGGGCGATATGGGGGGGGGGGGGGGGCGATTTAGGCCCCGCCCCTTTCTAACATCTTAGGCTGCCGATGGCTGCACACTATGTGCGGGTCCGTCCGGCCGTGACAGGCAGGGACAGTGTGCTGCCCGGCTGCTCTGATTGTGTTTTAAACACAGTCAGAGCAGCCGGGCAGCACACTGTCCCTGCCTGTCACGGCTGGACGGACCTGCACATACTGTGCAGCCGTCAGCAGCAAGTGGTCGCCCCCCCCCCTGGATCCGCCACTGGCTCAAAATCGGCAGATACGTGCCTTGATGAATCAGGCCCGTAGACTCAAAATAGAAAAGAAATAAACCAGCGCTCAGTTAGGCAACATAAATGTCCTATATGAATACAAAACAAAAACAAGGAGTTTATTCTTACTACTGCAAATATGCATGTATGTAGAAAATTAAATGATGAGGCATTTGTTCATATTTTTATTAAAACATTTAAGCTCGCAGCCTAACATCAAGGGTCCTCATTTTTGTGAGTTCTAACTAACATCTATGCTTCAAACAACATTGAAATGCAGTTAAAAACAAATGCACTCACCTCTCAGGTGTGGAGACGGAAATGTAATAAAGGGCTAGTTTATAAACCACACTCAAATAACCATCAACAGGCTGAATGGAGAGCAGCTAAGACAACATTAAGCAATATTTGGAAACAAAAGAAAAAGAAATAGGCTTGCGCTCAGTTTTCAGGAAATGATTAAAGGTTTTGAGGTGAGGAAAAAGTCTTGTGGGAAGACATTCCAATGAGTGGGTGCAGCTCAAAAAAACCTATAACTGCATGAAGCCACAACATGGCATATGTACTGAGTGGGCACATTTTTGCAAGTTTGATATTACCCCTCTTTTACCTTAAAATTCTCTTTGTTCCATTGTGCCTACTTTAGGGAAGGCATCATCATAGTCATTTATTTATATAGCGCCACTAATTCCGCAGCACTGTACAGAGAACTCACTCACATCAGTCCCTGCCCCATTGGGGCTTACAGTGTAAATTCCCTAACATACACAGACCGAGAGACTAAGGTCAATTTTAATAGCAGCCAATTAACCTACTAGTATGTTAGGGGCCATGATTACTTAAATCATATTATCACGGTCCCTGCCAGCATCTCCTTGAGGTATGCAATTGTAATATAAAGAGATTATGGCAAGGAGATCAAAAACAATGACAACTCTACTCAGTGGAGAGTTCTGCAAGCCAATTTAGTAACACCATACTTCCCATTACTGTCCTTATTTTTGGAGTCCCCAAGGGGTGTGAACAACTGAGATGTGTAGAAGTTAGAAAGAGGTGTAACATGTGTGGACCAGTGGTTTGGGCAGATTGGGAGCTTGGTCTAATGTCACAACCAGGAATGTTATAAGGTATTTACCACCTTTATAGAAAACAGGTATATTTTCTTAATTTTACATCCATGCCTTACTATGTTATACAAATCCAAAGGCAAACCAGTGGAGTTTAAAAACAAACAAAAGAAAAACTAAAAATAACAACAACATGTGAAATCATGTTTTGAGAAACACTCAAATCCAATGAAGTTTTAACTTTTTTGGCCAGGACTACATAGTATTACTTTTGCTCTGGTGGGGTATGTTTATCCGATAACAATAAAGCCGTCAACAGTTACAACAACCTAAATAATCCGATGAGTGCAAGGCCAACAACGATGAAATATAGACTTACTATATAAGTTACAGGCAACATTCGTTACACGTTTACATCTCAGCACCTGTAAAATCCGACTTTGTGAAATGTCTCCAGGGCAAATGACGTCAGTTGTAATGGCCAGGGAGTAATTGACGGTTTTAAAGTAGCATTGTCCGGACCCACCGCCTGGATTACATTATACAAACGTCATGTTGCCTGTAACTTATATAGTAAGTGTATATTTCATCGTTGTTGGTCTTCCAGTCATCTGATTTTTTAGATCGCTGTAATTGTTGTCGACTTTATTGGCATCAGATAAATGACTACCACCGCTTTGCTCTATGTTTGTCTTTGCTGTACGGACAACATACTATCTTTTCATGTTCAGGCACGATCATGCATATTAATATATATTATTAAATTTTTGTATTGTGTGTGTAGTGGACTGAAGATAGAACACCCCAATTCTCCTTCATAATCTTGTATCTGTTGTATGGCCTTGTGTGGGTAGCAAGCATTGACTAAGGCTGGCAGGTAGACTCCAAACCTTTGATTGCTGGAATTAAGTAACAAACATTGTTCTGTATTTGTAAAGTCTCTTTTTAATATTTAAATATACAAATGACAAGTTATTAATTTTTAATAACTACTTTAAATTCTAGCACCAAATCATTGTATAGCCTTATAAGATGACAATGGTCCTTAACAGTCATGCATTAGAAGTTTTCTTGCTTCTATGAATCAGACAATTAAAGCCACCATAGTGTTAAAATGATTAATCCAGAATAAAGACAAGTTTATAAAGGCATTCTTAGACAATCAAAGATACATGGACCTTAGGAGGTTTATATTTAAGACTGGTTGATAACCAGAAAGTTCCAGTAAATCTATAAAATATAAGTATGTGGCAGTTAAGCAGAGAAAAAGTTTGTAGCACGGCAGTTCTTTGAATTACATAGGATCAGCATGGTCCAAAGGAGATGCCTGTAGACTTGAGTGCTGACACAAGTCCAAATGTAGGCAGTACTGCTAATGTGTGCTAAGGTGCAAGGGTCAAACTCCAGACATTCCCCACATCAGTGTCCCATTCACAAAGAATCAAATACTTTATTATCAGCAAAAGCAGTAATAATGTTGGATGGCTAAATAATATTCTTCAAATCACAGCTCAATATCATAACTGAACTCTACAAATAACTAGTCCAACATTAGCAAGAAATGCAGTAAAATGGTGGTTGCCAATTTAACCTCAATCAATGACCGCAACTGATGTTATCTTTTAGTTAGGTTTACTCACTTGAAATTAACTACTTACTAGTTTCATCTAGGTAAGGCATCAAATCACCTATCATAGCTAAGGATTCTATTTTCCTTTCATAAGTGTTGTCTCAGCTCCCTCTTTAGCTAGTGCCTCCCACACAGCCATTTTGTGGGGGTTCTTCCCAAGATCTTCACTGATACCTGTTGAGAACAACCGGACATTACTATATGAGACCATAGAAAGCATGGCTGGAGAACAAGATGTGTTATGTTATTTAAAACTTATAAATACTGTACTACAATGAGAATATACATTTTTGAGTTATTATTATTATGGCCCCCCAATATTTCCGCAGTGACATATAAAATACAAACAGTAGACCATACATGGTACAACAGCACAGAACAAATTCCAGTAAAACCAAGACTTCATTAACTCCAAGATTAACAAGTACAGTAAACGCTGGAGGAGAAGAAATGGTATAGAGAGACAGGAGGGAAGAGGGCCCTGCTCATAAGAGCTTACATACTAAAGGAAGGTCAAACAGACAGCAAGTACAAGAGGAGTCAGTGGAGGGGATCGAGTGCAAGAGGAGCGCGTACAAGAAAGAGGGAGGTGAGGAGAACAAGCATGGAGAAGATTAGGTGGATGGCTGGTAGGCTTTGAGGAACAGATGAGTTTTAAGTGCCGTTTGAAGGTGCTAAAATTAAGGGACAGGTGGATGGAGCAAGGGAGATCGTTCCATTGGAGCAGGGCAGCCCAGGAACTATCTTGAATATTGGCGTGGAATGAGGTGACCAGTGCGGAGGAGAGGCGATGGTCATTGGTTGAATGCAGGGAACAGGTGGGAGTGTGAATCGAAACGAGATTAAAGATTTAAGGGGCAGTGAAGTGGGAGAGGGCCTTGTAGGTGAGGGCGAGGAGTTTGAAAATGATTCTGTGGGGGAAAGGGAGCTAGTATAAGGCAATGCAGATAGTGGAGGCAGAGGAAGTGAGGTATGAAAGGAAGAGAAGTCTCACAACCACGTTGACTCAAGAGCGAAGGGGAGTGAGGTGGAAGTAAGGCAGGCTGGTCAGGAGAAGGTTACAATAATCAAGATGGGAAATGATGAGCGCGTGGATAGTGGTTTTGGTACCATCCTGAGAAAAGAAGGACCAGATACGGGCAATGTTACATAGTTGAAAGCTACAGGACTGGGCAAGAGATTGAATGCAGGGGGCAAAAGAGAGAGAGGAGTCGAGGGTGACACCTAGGCAGCGGAGTTGGGGAACTGAAGAGATGGTAGTGTTGTTAACAGTGGCCAGAGAGGATAAGAGGGAGTTAAATTAAAGGAATCCAGGAGTGTATAGTAGAATTGTTTTTCAGAATTCTCACCCACGCCACAGATGGGTTATAAGTTGTATTGTATGTTAAAAAGTAGGTTATTTGTAGTCGAGGCACAACAAGGTTGAAAAGCACTGCAGACATTGGCCATGGAGGGGCGCAAGCGGCGACCATGGGGATTATGGAGTTAGGATCAGTGACAACCGATGGGATGCTATATTCAGTACACACCCCCTGAACACAAATATGAAGGCAGCGAACGGCAGTTTAGCATCTCTAACCAAAAATTGCTGTAAGAATTTTCACAGCTCTCTCATACCAGGTACAGTCAAGTCCATAAATATTGGGACATCGACAATCTTATTATATAAATTAATAATAAACCAAATGCTACCTGCTCATAAATTACAGTGTAACGGAACCAATATGAATATGAATTATATAAATAACTAAATGTTGTAATGCGAGTGTGTGCGTGCGTATTTTACCGTGCGAACGCACCACGCCACGTGTTACATGGCGTACGGATCGATCGCATTTGCATGGCTAAACAATATTAAACCAATATACTTTCGTTCATCCAATTATACGACTTCAACAACGGTGTAGGAATTACAACGGTTTCTATATGTGCCTCCCACTTTTTAAGGGAGCAAAAGTAATGGGACAAACTAAACAATCCTATATCAAACTTTCACTTTTTAATACTTTGTTGCAAATCCTTTGCAGTCAATTACAGCCTGAAGTCTGGAACACATAGATATCACCAGATGCTGGGTTTCATCCCTGGTGATGCTCTGCCAGGCCTCTACTGCAAATGTCTTCAGTTCTGGCTTGTTCTTGGGGCATTTTCCCTTCAGTTTTGTCTTCATCAAGTGAAATGCATGCTCAATCGGATTCAGGTCAGGTGATTGACTTGGCCATTGCATAACATTCCACTTGTTAGCCTTAAAAAACTCTTTGGTTGCTTTTGCAGTATGCTTTGGGACATTGTACATCTGCACTGTGAAGCGCCGTCCAATGAGTTCTGAAGCATTTGACTAATTATGAGCAGATAATATTGCCCGAAACACTTCAGAATTCATCCTGCTGCTTTTGTCAGCAGTCGCATCATCAATAAGTACAAGAGAACCAGTTCCATTGGCAGCCATACATGCCCACGCCATGACACTACAACCACCATGCTTCACTGATGAGGTGGTATGTTTTGAATCATGAGCAGTTCCTTTCCTACTCCATACTCTCCTCTTCCCATCACTCTGGTACAAGTTGATCTTTGTCTCATCTGTCCATAGGATGTTTTTCCAGAACTGTAATGGCTTTTTTAGATGTTGTTTGCCAAACTCTAATCTGGTCTTCCTGTTTTTGTGGCTCACAAATGGTTTACATCTTGTGGTGAACCCTCTGTATACACTCTTGTGAAGTCTTCTCTTGATTGTTGACTTTGACACATATACACCTACCTCCTGGAGAGTGTTCTTGATTTGGCCAACTGTTGTGAAGGGGTTTTTCTTCACCAGGGAAAAATTCTTCTGTTATCCACCACAGTTGTTTTTCCGTGGTCTTCCGGGTCTTTTGGTGTTGCTGAGCTCTCTGGTGCGTACTTTTTAAGAATGTTCCAAACAGTTGATTTGGCCATACCTAATGTTTTTGCTATCTCTGTGATGGGTTTGTTTTGATTTCACAGCCTAATGATGGCTTGCTTCACTGATAGTGACAGCTCTTTGGATCTCATATTGAAAGTCGACAGCAACAGATTCCAAATGCAAATGTCACACATAGAATCAACTCCAGACCTTTTACCTGCTTAATCGATGATGAAATAACGAGGGAATAGCCCACACATGTCTATGAAATAGCTTTTGAGTCGATAGTCCCATTACTTTTGGTCCCTTAAAAAGTGGGAGGCACATATAGAAACCGTTGTAATTCCTACACTGTTCACCTGATTTGGATGATTGTAAATACCCTCAAATTAAAGCTGAAAATCTGCAGCTAAAGCACATCTTGTTTGTTTCATTTCAAATTCATTGTGGTGGTGTATAGAGCCCAAAATATGAGAATTGTGTCGATGTCCCAATATTTATGGACTTGACTATATATGACAGCTTTCATACCCTTCTCTTTGCTTTGGCCAATAATGCATAAAGGGGTATACTCCCATTTGTCACGTACTTGGAAAATTGGAGATGTTGCTTACTGATTTTATCACTACTCAGCAAAGAGGTGCGTAGTCTAACGTGCCCCAGGTCTTCACCAGGGACCCCCGCAAGGGAGTTTAGGCTTCGCCACGAGAGGCACACAAGTCATGGTCCTCAGAGAGAGCATCAGATCAGTAAAGCGAGATGGAAGAGAAGTCAGGCAATCCGGATCAAACCACACAGGCAGCAGCGGTACTGAAGTGATATCCGAAAACGTAATCAACGAGCTGGGTCAAAACACAGGAGGCAGGAGAAGCCAAAGGGAGTAAGCACGGCCGGGTCAGGGACAAGCCGAGTCAAAGCACAGGAATCAATAGAATGCAGAAAGGTAACTGGAAGCGCTGGAGCAGGGGGACCCAATACTCTGGCACCAGCCTGGTGTCAGAGGCCAGAATAAATAGGAGGGCGAGCCTAATTACCGGCGACTGTGGTGACATGGAACACTGCTGCCGGGACTCAGAGTAGCGTCCCGTTGCTTATCAACGGGACTTGCATGCATGGACCCAGGTGGCCGGTCAGAGGAGGAAGTGCGTCCCATTACCCGTCGCTGTGTAGGAAAGCAGACACGGGGATGGCGCCTGACACCATTGTATGAACACACAAACCATAATTATTAAAATTCTGATAAAATTTATTCATACTCTCCTTAGTTTCAGTTGTCACCTGAGTGGAGGTATATATTGAACCACCAATCATTTCCAGACTAAATTATAGAAACACACATCGAGGCTGCAAAGGTGGAAAGGCACATAAACACACAAATCCTCCTCACACATTCTCTCTCAACCTCCTAATTCTGCTGGCTGCTTGTGACATCTGACCTAAACTTTCGACCAGTGCCATCACCACACTCTTCTTTCGCTTCTCTGAAACACCATCATCCACTCCTGCTTTTTTCTCCCTGAAAAAAAAAAAAAAATCTAACTTCCAACCTCATACAGTTCCCTTCATTCTAAAGTACACCTTCCTTCTGCAACAACCTTGCCTCCATCCACAACCTTTCTATCTTTAAAACCTTCAACCTTCTTGTCATCACAGAAACTAATCTTTCCTCCTCTAACACTATATCCCCTGCTACTGTCTCCTATGAGGAACTCTCCCTTACCCATAATTTAGATCCAGGGTTGTGGAGAAGAAATCATGCTTTGGCCATACTATTTCTTCCATGTTATCACTCCAGAACCCTTCCTCACATTTCTTCTTTTGAAGTACATACAATCCATCTTTTCCATGTCCATGTTGCTATCATTTATTGGTCCCCTGGTCTGGTCTCCCAATGACCTTACTATCCATCTTCATATTTGGTAATAAACATTGAGAACCTCTCTTACTCTGCCACCACAAAAACTTCTCTCACTTAATTCCTCTTCTGTTCTCTCCTGGTTCACTTCCCCCCCTCTATCGCTTTTTCAGTATTTCTACCACAGACCCAAACTTCCCTCCACTGCCTTTATCTGTGGTTATCCTTCAAAGCTGTTTTTGGTCCTCTGCTTTTCTTTCTATACACTTCTCTTGGCTATTTAATTTTCTCTTTAGACCTCCAGTTTCACCTCTATGCTGATAACAAATATACCCCTCCTCCTTCATCATCTCTCCCCTTCAGTCACCAACTCCCCCACATATCCCTCACTGTTCATCATCATCATCATTTATTTATATAGCGCCACTAATTCCGCAGAGAACTCATTCACATCAGTCCCTGCCCCCACTGGAGCTTACAGTCTAAATTCCCTTATATAGACACACATTCACACACAGACAGACAGGGAGAGACTAGTGTCAATTTTGATAGCAGCCAATTAACCTACTTGTATGTTTTTGGAGTGTGGGAGGAAACCGGAGCACCCGGAGGAAACCCACGCAAACACAGGGAGAACATACAAACTCCACACAGATAAGGCCATGGTCGGGAATTGAACTCATGACCCCAGTGCTGTGAGGCAGAGGTGCTAACCACTAGGCCACTGTGCTGCCTTTAAAGACTATTCTTTGTCCCTCGTCTGCTGCCTTCACTCCTCACATCCAAATACAAGCAATCTTGTCTCCTCCACCTTTACAACATTTTAGAATTTCACTTTCTCACCCTAGATGTAACAAAATGCTTTCCCACTGATTTCCTACCTTGACTACTGTAACCAGCTCCTATTGCCATACACTTCACATCTGCATAACCACACTAATTCCTAAAATGGCTCTTCATACACTCCAGAATCCACTTCTCACATACATAATCTCCACCTTTTACATTTTGGACATTATCTCCATATATTCTCCCTCTCAATTTTTTAGATCTGCTTCTGACCTGCTCCAAAATACAATATCTTCTGTACCACTACCCATGTACGGAATTCCTTCCACACTTGATTCTCCCTCATATTTCTAAGCTTTAAACACTCCCTCATCTTTCTATCATAGCCTGCTACACTCCTACCTGACACCACTCCCACTAAGTATTGCCCTCTGCTGCTCCAACCACCATTCTATTCCTTCCTCTTACTTCTATCTTAGCTTTGCTCCTTCCCACTAGATTGTAAGCTCTCTCAAGATGGCTTCTCCCTACTGTACGTCTGTTCATAATTTTCTACCTGTTATTTCCTAGAGTAATTTTTTCGTGTACACTCTTTCCTCTACTGTCCGGCGCTGTGGAATATCATGGCTTTTCACAAATAATTTTTGACTAATAATAATACTCGATGTGTTTTCTCCAGTTGCTTGGACGGCTACCCCTTTGATGTAAGACTGCTCATATTAATAGAAGATAATCATAGAAACAATCTCTATTGCATAGTAAGGACCTCATGAATGACAACAGAAAAAGCAGGAAAAAATGAGAACTGCTAGAGTCAGATTCAATAAATTTGAACTATATTGAAAAAACATAACATTGGAAGTAAACACTCCTAAGTGTGACTCATTTCTACATCTGTGTGTTCAAGACAAAACAGGAGAGAGAAGATGAGTAGAGAGGTAGGATGGGAAATGGGGGGAGGTGGTGGTATTGATGCAAATATTTTAAGCACTAACAGGGAATGTTTTATATATATTTTTTTTATTATTATTGTAGTGAAAAAGGGTCACAGGTTACCAGATGTTATATGAAACAGTAAGAAAGTTATGGACCATATCCCCGTAAGGGGGAACCACTAAATATGAGAGAGTACCAATATGACCAGTTTTACCAACATCAGTTTTAGGAAACATCTTTAGATTCTTGTACCAACTAATTGTACATCCTTATAAGTTGACTATGATCATTAATTGTGAAAAACTTGTGATGACCTTAGACATTTTCTTCTTTCTATATACTGCTCAATAAAGCAACCATGTCACAAAAAATGATTTACTAAATATCAAAACAATAGCTCTTCTAGAGCAGTTGAGTTTCACTCTGGTCTTTTCTATAAAGACATTATTGGAAGACTAAACACAGAAGGTCCATATCAGGTTAATGGTTAAGACTAGTTGATGACCAGAAAGTTCCAGTAAGTCTATAAAATATTGATATGTGGCAGTTAAACATAGGGAAAACTTTGTACCTTAGCAGTTCTTGAAGTTCACAGACTGACATATAAACAGCATGACCCAAAGGATACATCTGTATACGTGAGTGCTGACACAAGCCCAATGGCAGGCAGTACTGCTAATGTGTGCCAAGGTGCAAGTGTCAAACTCCAGATATTCCCCACATCAGACAGTCCCATTTACAAGGAATCAAAGACTTAATTATCAGCAAAACCAGTAATAATGTTGGATGGCTAAATAATATTCTTCAAATCACAGCTCAATATCATGACTGTAACCCACAAATCACTAGTCCAACATTAGCAAGAAATGCAGTAAAATGTTACACTTATTAGGATTGGAAAGGAAAAAGCATGTCCATTTTATTGAATTCTTTCTAAATTTTAACTATGTCGATTAAACGAAAGGTAAAACAAACCTTCTACACTCTATTCATTATGGATTACTTCAACGGCAGTCCCCTCTTTATGAATTGCCTGCCATGTAGCCTTTTGATGGAGGTTCTCTTTAGGATCTTCAACATTACCTGATAAGAGCCACCAGACCTTGCTGTATCCCAGTATGGAAAGAAAAGAGGTTTCACAGCTAGAGATCAAGACAGGTCAGGTTAGTCTACATGAACCACTGCCATGCGAAGAGATGCTATATATACTATGCTCCACCTGTTCACAAAAACAAGCAGGCAGGAAAAAGGCGCAATTTAGCTCTCTAATCCGATAATTGCACCTTGTTGGATGATTGTTTATAATGACCAAACACAGACTTTGAAATCACCTCCTCTGCATGGCAGAGACATCATGAATAACCACAGAATAGCAATATTGAATACCCAATGACATGTTTCTAGTATCTGTAAAATTGTGGTACATGCCACTACATTTATTAATCTGTAACCACTTTAGGCCTGGGGTCTCTTGCAAAGGCTTTACCACTACTTGTCATAGAGAATATTTCAAGAAGATTCTTATTAGGACATTAGACATTATCAAGTGAAATATTTTAAGGTGCATTTGACTAAGGTATGAGCACCTTTTTCATATCAATCTTCAAAACTAGGGACACACAAACTAGCAGCTGATGAAGCAGGAACAATGCAACCAATTAGATCATTGTAATGCTCACAGGGGCACAGAATATTTCAGGAGATGAATGTGTTGATCTTCAGGGTGGCAGTAACCTGTCCACTAATGTGGTTGTGTTGCCATGATGCTGTGAGGAAAATGGAGACAAGCAGTAAGCCTTAGACTGAGTTACGTAGTGGAAGTAACATGGCTCTCCAACAGCATAGGGTGGTGATGTGGACGTAACTTGGCTGTTGATCTTAGGTAAACCATTTACAATTATTAAAATACATCGCCCAATGTGAGGATCAGACCGACCATGAAAATATAGTAAAGAATTGGGGAGAAGTTCCAGTATGTCATACTGGCACATACCCCCTCACTTCGAACACTGAAAAAGGGTTGCTTAAATACTACGTTGATAATACTATGCAGGGGGTGAGTGCAGCCAACAGCTGTTATAGAGGACAAGAGTGATTAACTCCAAGGCATAGAGTGTCAGCTTTTGTGCAACAGCAAATAGACAATGTCAAGTATTATTGCAACTACTAAGTATGTCCTGGTGGTGTTCAATAAAAGAGTGGACTTTTGGGGGCGTGACCTATCGTTTAAGCAGGCAAGATGTGTTTCTCCATAGCTCCTCTACAAGTCAGGGAATTCCTCTCCATCAGAGCTCATCTCCATTCCCAAACCACTGTGTACACATCGCTTATCATCAGTTTCATAACTAGCACTCACCTAAGCCTGTGCGACATATAGGTAACAAGCAGATAATTACTACAGAATTTCTTCAAAAATGTATATACTTTTTCTTTGGTACATCTTAGATATATAAGGAAATGAGAAGCCATAAGCTGAACGCTTTTAAAATTATGCGTGTGTGCATTCAAACACTTACCCTCACAGAATTAACTTTTCTGAGAAACTGAATAGCCAATAGCAGTCCAGGGGAGCGTTCATGCTTCCTGATATAAACTTTCAACCCCCTCAGCTACAGACTCTGCAAGCAGATATAATTTTATTACGATCTCAGCTGGCTCAGTTTTCTGCCTTATTTATGGAGCCACTAAGGAGACTGTCAGATTTTGTTTCACACAATTCAAACACCGCTGATTTGCCTCAATCAACTTTCTCTGCAGCCCAGTCTGTGCAAACCGCACCTCTTAATAGTGCTATTATTAATTTGCAGTTTACCAAGAACTATGGAGCAACAAACTCCAGGTTCACAGGTGGGTCTCGCCCCCACCTGACAATTATGTCTCTACAGTGCCAGTAATGTTCACTTCTTTCAAGACTGTCCTCTCCGCAGACCACGACAGTCTACAGAACAGTCTTTTTTTCCTCCTCTACATTCTGGATTTGTTTGCGCTTCACTTCCCATTGCCACATTACAGCCTGTTCTGCTTCCTGGGATGAGGCCCAATCTGCCTGTCTCAAATCGGGGTCTTAGTCTTGTTTACACTGGCGTTAACATATCACTGTACATCTCCCTCCTGGACGAATGCAGCATTCTATCCTGGGACAAGCGTGACTTGTCTGCAGTACTGGAGGCTGCCATCTTGGGTGAGACATTTGCTTAACATCCTGCTGAGTCTGAACACCTGGGGGTAAATGTATCAACTGCCGATTTTTTAAACTCGCCGCTAATCTGCGAGTTTTCAGTAAAAATTTAAAACGGCAATGCCTTTAAAAGGCATTGTTTTGCCTTTAAAGTCATTGCCGCTTTAAATTTGCACTGAAAACTCGCCAATTAGCGGCGAGTTGAAAAAAAGGGCAGTTGATACATTTACCCCCTGATCTCATCCACCAACTGGCTTCCTCTGAGGACTATAAGAGTCTCCTCCTACACTCAGCAAATTGCCAGTGCAACACTTTCCTAGTTCCAGACTCCCACAGTTGCTGCTTCAATCCTGTCAGCTATATACAGATCTCAACCATCATCCTTCGTGTGAATTCAGCTTCACCCTGTTTGCTGTTCTATGGATTTCTGCCATTAACTCTCTCAGTGAGTTCAACTTCATTGTGTATGCTGTTATATCAACTGCAAACCATTAACCCTCTGTGTGAATTCAGATTCATCATGTGGCTGTTATGAACTGCAACTATTAACCCTTCATGTGAATTCAGCTTCATTCTGCCTTCTGAAATAAATACTTTGGATATTTATCCCTCGTGTGGATTCACCTTCATTCTATCAGCTTGTGTACAGATTCCAGCTGTTATAGTCTGTGTGGATCCTCCTCTTATCAATCTATTCCTGTCTCTCCTACTGGCTATCTGGGGTAGTAGGTTGTTGTTCCGAGTCATCCACCTTCTGGAGCCATTTCTGTGTCTCGGGGTACGGACTTCCAGTTCCAGGCCTAAACCAGGTTCTGAATTCTGATTTGTCCCGGGCCAGTTCCAGGCTTTGTCTGTTTAGGAGGTTGCCATCCCTGTATATCCTCTGCCTGAGTTCTGAGTCTTCCCAGTCCCAGTTGTGGTACTATATTTGCCTGAGTCTCTGCGTTCTTGGAGTTACTGAGTTTCTGGTCAGGGGTTCAGGTTCCCCCTGTTCCCTCGTCCAGGTCCCAGTCCATCAGCTCCAGATTCCAGGCATTTATTTAAGTTCACGATCTGCCTCCGTCTGCTTTGCCGCTTCTCCCTATAGGAAGCTGCTTGCCTTCTGAAACTCCTGTTTGTTTAGAACTGTGTTAGTCTTGCAGTGGTTGTGTTCCTGGATGCAATACCTCCATACCGCCAGAGGTGCTGCTCTTCCACTATGGACACTTTCACTCACTAGTAGGAGTTAATCTCTGCTCCTTGTTAATGATACACCTGTGTCTCTCATTATTTATGTCTGTTCCTTCCCATGTACCATGCTGGTCATTGTTGTTGCTACGCTGTACCTTGTTGTCCTCCTGGTGCACCTGTTCTCAGGGATTTCTACAAACTACCTATTCAACTGCATCAGTCAATCCCTGTGCTATATCTACACCATCCGGTTTGTACCTTACTGCATTTTCTGGAAACATATTTGCAATAAATATTGTGTATTTCACCATAGCTGTGATTTTCTGCATTGAAACGTGACAGAGGGGACATGGATTTTCTTAGAATATATACTATAGCTTAGGGCAGTGGTTAGGAAGTTAGGTGGTTGGGCCCAAGGTTCACAGCTTTTTGGTTATTTGGTAGGAGAGCAGCTCAGTCAACAGGCAGATAGCATATGGTGCTAGTTTACCAGCATTATTGAGTCAATACATTTTTCGAAGTCACCAGACTCTTGGATCTCTAGCGAAAAGGACCCCCTTGGCCTGCTGAGCGGTCTCACGCCACTGTCGAGTCCAGAAAGGTAGTAGACACTACTTGATCCATTTAGCACTTACCAATAGGGAAGGTATAGCCTGGCTTGGTGGTACAATGGTCTGACCTTTCCCCCTTTATAGGTTTTGCAAATTGTAGCTGACTGCCCTGCTCTTGCTGCCACAGATTGTTCATGCTAAGGTTCAATAATGTACATTCTTTTCCAAACTTAAATTACTTGTCTTGTCATTATTTTAGTTAGTATAAATTATGTATAAACCTAACTTTGTGAGGAGGAGGATTCAAGTAATAATCAATGCTATACATTTTATTTAACATTTAATTAGTTTCCAAATTTGCACACAAATACATATCAAAATATTGAGGACAATATTTTATTAGTCACTTTACTAAAGAATTAGTATTTAAGTTTGATATATGTCTTAGTGTTATTATTCCTAGTATTCAAACCATGTAGAGTTGTTTAAACTAAAAACAACTTTATTTGAAACAAGAAAAAAAAAAAGTCCATATACCCCGATGGTAACAAATGCAGGGTTCCAAGAAATCATTACTGTAATGGCAGAAGTAGAAACAATAGGTACTGATAATGCACAAAATTAACAGCAGGAACTGGATAAACACAGGTGATGGCTGGATGCTGGAAAAATCAGCTTTAGCAAACACTGAATATAGTAAATTTTCAGAGGCACAGTCTATAAATGACAGAAGCTGAAGGCTTACTTATGTGTTGTCTGTAGCAGTGGCTGGGTAATCACAGGTAATAGCTAAAACGGAGGGAGTACACAGGAGAGAGGTCAGTAAGCCAGGCCATCCACAACAGTACCAAGATGCAAGCAAACTCAAAGTCAATGAAGCCAAAGTTAGGGTCACAGAAAAAATGCAAAACGGTAAGACAAGCAGGAGTCAGATACCAAGAGATCAATCAGGAACAGTTCACAGAAGTACTGTGAGTGAGACAAGGAACAGCAACAATTGATGAACTTGTACCAGTCTGCTGGAAATCAGACTTTTAAAGGCCAGCCACAGGTGATCAGGATCCAGATCAAATGATGAGGGCTTAACCCAGTGGTTCCCAAACTTTTGCAGTTCGCGGCACCCTTAGAGTCTCCATAATTTTTTCAAGGCACCCCTCCAAAATAATTACCAAGCAGTCCCGTTTTATAAGTAGTCAAAAAGACGTAATAAGTATTTAGGTCAGAACAGAAATACTTATTTAGTTGTATACAAAAATAATACACATAAATCCAAGGAAAAAGAATTTATTTATGTATATTTTTTTCAATTATATTTGTCAAAGAATAATTTACAGCTAACACACACTGTGCCCCCTCCATCCACACACACACTGTGCCCCCTCCATCCACACACACTGTGATCCCACGTTCTGCCCCCTCTGCCCCCCTCAGCCTCCGCCTGCTCTGCCCCCTCAGCCTCTGCCCCTCGCTGTGCCCCCACCGTGGACAGGAAGAAGAAAAAAATAAACCCAAAAAACTACTTGCCAATCCGGCGGCGCCTGGGAGCCAGCATGCTCCTCCTTCCTCGCTTCTCACTGAATACCGGGCGTGACGTCACGCCCGGCATTCAGTGAGAAGCGAGGAAGGCGGAGGATGCTGGGTCCCGGGCGCCGCCGGATTGGTAAGTAGTTTTTTGGGGGGGTTTTTCTTTTTCCTTCTTCTTCTTCCTGTCCACGGCACCCCTGGGAGCCGCGGCGCACAGTTTGGGAACCTAGGGCTTAACCCATTGCAGGTAGGATCTGGTATAGTCAAAGCAGCACCCACAGAGAAGATGATGTACTGCAGACAAAGGCAGATTGTAACACTTATGCATAATCCCGCTGATGATAAATACAGACATCAATGCCAGTATGAATTCTGAACACTATTCCTTTGATGTATTATATTTCCTATATGATCATATATGACATACCTATCTATACTTGAGACTGTCAGTCTAGCTAAATTAACCCCTTTGTGATTTTCTCAGTGTTTTACAGCAATTTGTCTTTAATATTTTAACTCCTGATCATGTCAATTAGAAAGATGTGGGGTCCCAATTATATTATCTCTCTTATATAATATGTATGTCACACAAGACACTGCAAAAACCTTAATTAATGCACTTATCTCCCGCACTGACTATTGCAATTCCCTCCTTACTGGTCTTCCACAAAACAGACTCAAACCCCTGCAATCTATTTTGCACGCAGCGGCAAAATTGATTTTCCTTGCAAATCGTTATTCCTCTGCTGGATCACTCTGTATGTCTCTACACTGGTTGCCTGTTTTCTACAGAATCCAATATAAAATACTTTTACTAACCTACAAGGCCATCAACAAAGCTGCACCAACTTACATCTCCTCTCTTGTCTCAAAATATCTTCCAACTCAGCAACTCCGTTCTGCGTCTCTCATCCACCCTCATTACATCCTCCCATTCCCGGTTACAGGTCTTTTCGGGCTGCACCCACTCTATGGAATTCTCTCCCTCACACAGTAAGACTCTCCTCTGGTCTACAAACTTTCAAGGGTTCTCTGAAAACCCACCTCTTCAGACAAGCTTATAATATTCCTCAACCGCCCTCTTAACCTCGCTACAATACCCTATTACCAACCGTTACACAATTTCACACAAGACAACTACCCCCTGACCAACATTGTTGTGTGATGGGATCATTTAGCTTATGAGTCACTTTTACCTTTGCAGTCTGGCTGGACCGAAATGCAAAATGTAGTCCTCATGTTTCAAACTCCCATTATCCCTTAGATTGTAAGCTTGCGAGCAGGGCCTTCTCACCTCTTTGTCTGTTTTACCCAGTTTATTAGTTTACCGAGTTTGTCCCCAATTGTAAAGCGCTACGGAATATGTTGGCGCTATATAAATAAAATGATATTACCAACTTCACCGCGGAGGGTGGTTATTGGCAGTTTAAGAACTGATGTCTACACTCCGCCCGGGAGCATCTACTCCAGGTTGAAAGCCCCAGATAGCCCCTCTAATACTTGGGCATCCTTCCCACCAACAGTTATGGTAGAACCACATAGCGGGCAGCAATTTTGATGCATCTACTCTCAGCGGACAATTGTAAAGCTGCACCTCTATTGTAAGGAAAATGCAATACAATCTCATTGGTCTACTACAATACAACTATTCGTGCCCTGACGGTAGGGCTCATTAAGCTCCAGAGGGTTTAAATTAGCAGTTGTTAGATATATAATAAGGTGTTCACTTTGACCACCTCTTGCCTATGCGGATTGTGCACCAGCAGGAAACAAAGGAGATTTCGCTTTAGCTCCATATCTTTGTTTCCAAGCATCCTCTAGGAATGATCCACACAGGCCAGTGCTTCACTGCTCTTAATCATAGGGCACAGAGTAGTCCATCTTTGATAACTTGCTTCATGGTATGGGTGCATGACCCCTGGCAATGTGCCAGAAGGACAAAATTTTATCTTATCTATTGTAATGGAGAAAGATATAACTCTTGTTATAGGCCACTAACACATCTTGCAAAAATGTACTGCGATGGCAGTAACCAATGTTTTAGCTCTATCAATGTGGAAAGACAATAAGGGTATGGCAAAATAAGTATACGAGGAATGTAAAGAAACCCTCACCTCAATCTGTCTTGCTCCAGTTTCTCACCGGCTCTAGCCTATCACCTGTAAACAGTGGCGGATCCAGGGGGGGGGGCGCGATTGCCCCCCCTAGCAGACACTTGCTGCCGACGGCTGCACAGTATGTGCAGGTCCGTCCAGCCGTGACAGGCAGGGACAGTGTGCTGCCCGGCTGCTCTGACTGTGTTTAAAACGCAATCAGAGCAGCCGGGCAGCACACTGTCCCTGCCTGTCAGGGCTGGATGGACCTGCACATACTGTGCAGCCGTCGGCAGCCTAAGATGTTAGAAAGGGGCGGGGCCTAAATCCCCCCCCCCCCCCTAAATCGCCCCGGGTACAGCATTTTTCTAGATCCGCCCCTGCCTGTAAATAACCTACCAATAGTGTCTCAAGGACAAGCTATGTATCTGCAGAACTGCCTATCTGCTTTAACCCTGATATACTTCAAATTTCAACTATGAATGGAGAATTTGTTAAAATCCTAAGACATCTTAAAACTCTATCAACGAAGCATGATATCCAGGATCTTGAATATAGACTACAGGAAGCAATGAACTAAATAAAAAATAAATAAAAAAGAGACACAGTTGTAAGCATGAATTACTGTTTAGGAGCATAAACAAAAGGAGCTTCACCTCTGTTCCTAGGCTATCAAGCAATAAAGCATAGTAAAATACTGAATTAGCCTCCATCAGATGGTGCAAAGCAATGAACAAAGGCAGAGAATCTCTTAACTCAAATGCCAGTGCACATTTTACCTTGGTTCCCCAAAACTTACCAGAATTGTGCACCCTACGATAGCGCCCACTCCAGAATGCTTGGGAGGAGACATCTCTTCACAACTGCATCCTCTTTCTCCTCCTATCCATAAGACAGAATACTTTCCTAGCCTACAGCGCAAAGTAGCAAATACTCCTTTCCTCCATCTCTAAATACTTTGCGGTAAAATAAAGGTCTAAAGAAATATGCACAAAACTGAATCTATCTATAGAGTAGCTCATCAACTAAAATACATTCATTACAGACTTTAATGAGATGAGATGCATCCAGAAAGTGTGAAAGTTGAATGACACAAAAAACATATATTCTCTCTTTACTACGCTGTTTTGAATTTGCACAGTTCATATTAATTTTATATGAAAATAGACCAAATCACTCATGTCACTTGTTATATACCCAACAAGTGTCCCATTGATAGTGTAAATGATAGATAAAGCACTGTTGCCACCTTGTGGCAGGTAACATACCCGCTTTGAGAAAATTTAATTTTAATGTATTTAATTTTATTTTTTTTAACTATTTATTTTGAAAAACAGCAAAATTGTACAGATAAGAATCAACAATTAGTACATTTGTAGGAATAAAGACAAAGACAGAAAACAATACATATCATAGGCATATGTCAATGGAGCTGAAAATATTTGAGTAGCAAATATCAAAGACTACAACAAGTTGTCATTAAACAGACAGGTAAGTATGCAATTGTTATCCAGAATACTCAAGATACCATAACATTTTATAACAATATAGTGTGTGTGGGGGGGGGCGCACTGGTCATCACCGAGAAAGGAAGGAAAATAGAACACACTTCCCTTTATCCTCACATTTCCTTACCCTTATCATTCCCTTTCCCTTTTTAAGAAGAGAAACAAAAAAGAAAAAAAGGGGGGCAATAGAAGTTTTGAAGGAGATTCCCCCCCGAGGAGAGAGCCTAATGTATTTAATTTTAATGTTTGAAATATGCAAGTAAATGACATGCCTGCTAATGGACATGGAATCTTACAATCTATTTTGAACACAACAACCTATTGTATTATGCAACACATGCATAATGGTCTACACTAAATATTTAATAACACACAAAATACAGGTTTTTAGATATAAATATAAAATAAAGTCACCTCTTTCTAGGTTTTTTTTTTAGGAAGAGTAATTGTGTAAAGGTGTAAAGTATTTTGTGTAATAGGTGTAAAGTTTTGCAGACTGCTACCTTCTATGCCTCAAAGTCCTTTTTTTTTTGTCAAGTATGACCTGGGCCTCAGAACCAGTTGCGTTACATTGCTAGTAGTGGTAATATGGACTACCATTACCCTGTCCTTAACTAGCTTTCAAGTAAAAGTATTAGAGCAACTAGCGACAAACACTTTACACCTAGGATTAGCAATTCAGCAATGTAAATCTGGACATGAAATACACATGCTGCATAGTTTGACCATGTGCGTGTAGCATACATGTGAGCCAATAGTCTGTATTTATATAGTTGATGTGGCAAACCAATTTACAGCGGATATTTGAACCGAATCCCGCCCTGCCCCTGGACTAGGATCTCAGTATAATAGTTCTTTAACTAGGAATATAACAATCCTGTAATAAATGTAGCCAGAGAGAAAGCCTTGCTAAGTTATGATGATACTTCTTTGCTGGATATGAGACTAGAAGAAATGTAGCCTCAAACAACAGCTACGTGCTGTCTAGTCTTTTTGCTCATCTATATATTAATAGCATAAGTACGAATTTTATGAGTGACTTATTTCTATGATGCCATTGTCTGAGCAGGGCACATCATATATCAAATTAAAGGTCTTGGTCTGTAAATTTTGCAGAAAAATATTGGTGTTATCGGTTGCATCGTTTTGGAGTTATTTTGCAAGACGTCCACCCACCTTTTATAACAATGCATTACCATTGTCCTCTGGAAAATGTGACAGTTGGCAATACACCTATGCACCTACTTGTTGCTATGGAAACTGTGACAGTTAGTGAACTCTCCTTGTGTACCTGCTGGGTGGTCTGGAAACTGTTATTTGCAGCCACATATATCAGAGTGTTTTGCAGGGACCTCAATCACGGACTACTGTGTTATTATTTCATTATTCACTTAACCCCGCTTTGTTTACAACAAACATGCCAAAAGGCCACCCTCAAGGATGTCAACATGATAAAACCTTTACAGGTCGCCCAGTGCACGTGGTTCAAAGATCTTACAGTTAAGAATATTATCGTCACAATTAACGTAGAACAAAAACAATCGATATGCCTCTTGCATTGGACGTGATATATTCGCCACAATACTACTCTTTGGGTCCTATGGACGTGCAATGTGTGAACTGTGGTGCTCTACACCTTTTGGTAGAGATTAACAGCTATATTTCAGACTGCTGTCACAATGGAAAGGTTTCCTGATGTGGTTGTTCCCCCATATTTAGCAGTACTGTTTATGACAAATACCCCCAAATTACGTACATTATCTCCATAAAATCCTCATTTACAACTCTGCATTTGCCTACACGTCTTTCAAAACTAACATTTCAGAGTTATCTGGCCACACATACACTTTTAAAGTACATGGTGCTGTACATCATTGAATAGGAAGCTTGCATCCAGATATATATATCCTTTATATCCTCAATACTCAACAGACAAGTGAGCACCGCATGGCTAGAAATCCAAACTGTAATATGAACGATTTTAACACTATGTTTAATCAAGTGAACCCTCTTGCACAGACCCTAATGATGATGCGCAAAGTCGAAAAACTAGAGACTGAAGATGCCCAAACATTAGGTCAAGACAAGTTTCAGGTACGTATGGTGATATTTTGCGACACGGCAAACGATAAGCATCGCTGCAACACAACTAATTTCAATGTTAAAGTAATTTAGTCATTACATTTCAGTTTAATTTAAAGCAGTTACCGCTGGGTTTCCCTAGTTATGTGGAATAGTAACTAGCTTGGGCACCAGAGGCACCTGGTCACATGATACCTGTTTACCATGGTGAGCAGGTACATACCTCCCAACATCTTGAGCCGAGACAAAATTTGTGGGACTGATGAGAGGTATGGAAACAAATGCATTTAAATAAATAAACAATAAGTTCACTGGGGAGGACATCAACACCATCTCAACTTGTTAGAAGATTACAAGGCACTTTTTGTTTTTCATTGTAACTACTTAAGCTCCACCCAAAATTTAAATTTTATATTTCTTTATTTGATAAAGTCAGGAAAAAAGATAAAAAAAAAAAAAAAAAAAAAAGAGTTATATCCAATACATATTTTATGGTGTAATTGGTATAAGTATATACTAAAAATATAGATACACCTTTAAAACTGGGATTGTGTCTAGAAATTTGGACCAAATGGCAACTTGCAGAAGAGACGCTGTAGAGTTGACGCTCCTGTCACATCCCTGTTGCGGGGAATGTCCGCGCATTTATCTTCCCTAGTGCCAAGGATTGTCTCCAGGAGCCATGTTTGTTGAGGGCACCGAGTTAGCTGCTGACGTCACTTGTTCACATGTGACCTCTGCTCTATCGACCTTACAGATGTCTGAAGCTGCGTCCTCCTGAAACATGGCGCTGTACAGGACTAGGATGTGCCCGTCGTTATTGGATAGAGGCGATCGGTGCCTGAGGAAGTGTGTCCTAATGCTGTGAGTAACCGGGAGTAAGCCGGTGTATTATGTAGTGACGGAGATAAAGGGACAGGACACGGAAACAGCTGGCTTCCTATGGTCTGTAATAGTCCTGTTGTGTATAATGCACAGGTGAAACCATTGATTAACTTATGCGTTGTGGACATATTAATACTATTAGGTAATTGTGAAAATTAGTCTTCAATTATCCCAACACCAAGTGTAATATAAATCTACCACGCCGTTCAAGGTGTTTAAATAATTGATGACTCGACATTTTATGATTACTGATCAGGTGTATCTTTGACATAATGCTATCAAAAAAAAAAAAAAATGACTAATTGTTGTATGGGATCCGAATGCACTTTTGGAAATACTACTACTAGTTATTAGCTTATTCAATTTTATAAATACATTTGCCTATATGGTAGGGTAGATGTGTCATACAGCAGTAAGGCTGAAGCAAGGATACTACCATCAGCGTAACATGACAATGAACAGGGAAGTCTTTCTGGCACACACAGTTATTACGCTGTCAAAGGGTTGAAGACTATGGACATGTCTTTTATTATGTTTTTGTTTTATATTTTTTATTGTTTTTTTTTCCCCTAAGCTACTATATTGTTTTTTGTTCTCTGCTATTCATTGTAGAGCTGCAAAACGCTCACGTGGAACCCTTAAACACTGGGTGACTGGAAGTCAGATCATGCCTAGATTATGATGAGAGGAAATTATGTATTGACCACTGATCTTTTGTGCTCCTGTGTCTCATCACCAGAAAGACAAACCCGCTTACATTAAAACATCTAAAAATAAAATTTAAGTGAGATATCTGAGCCTCAAAAATATTATTTGAAAAACCAATCAGATTCTAGCTATCATTTATTTAGTACATTCTACAGAGTGATAGCTAGAATCTGATTGGTTGCTATAGGCAACATCTCCACTTTTCAAACCCGTCGGTAAAACTCTCAGCTTGATGCATTTACCCCCTGATGTCTTGTGGTACAGTCTCATTTTTAAGCACTCTTTTTAGATTGCAACTTATAAGGAAATAGGTATGGATTGGGCAGAACGATTGTGAGTTTGCCAGATCTGGGGTGTGGCCTAATTTGTCCCTAATTTACAGTCCGGAGTATAAATTTACTATTAATCAATCCAGCCCAGGAAACTGCAGAGAGAACATGACATGATCCACTTCATTAGGGAGATATTTGTTTATATTATGATTTTCCATATATTTTGTGAGTCCAGGTTACATTTATTGAAACATGAGTGTGAAATCCTGAACCAGACTGATGTCTTCCTCATGAAAAGTGTTTTGTTGCCATGTTTGTACCTGCAATGGTAAATGAGACCGGAGTTTAAGGAACAGAGTATGTTGTGCTGGGTGGAAAGAGATCATTTTATATGATCTGCATACCTGCCAAAATGACCCTTTTCATCCCAGGACCCATTGCTTTGCACTTATTTTCAATTCATATTAGTTTTAGGCTGCATTTAATTATTGATGCTAATCGGCAGGAGCAAATTCTAATAAACAATCATCTAAAGAAGCCCTAATTGTGTGTGTTTTGTTTGTAAATAAGTGGAAAAATAGTGTGGGGACCAATGTGCCCTAGTTGAACTGGTCATGCTGGCAGATATGATTTATATGTAACATTACCTAACCACGGGGTATAACACAATTTCCAAAAAATGTTGCTATGATAGTGGAAGAGCTTTGGTGTGATGGAATTGGGAACAGTGATCCACATTCACTTTCATCCCATGATATCTGAGTATATCATTGCTTTGAAACGCACCAATTTCTTGCTCAGAAAATTGTAACATTCTAAAACACTCGCCATTAATATACTATTTTAGTAAACTTTACTGAAATAATTTATGTTTAACACACAAATACCATTTTGAACAGTTAGTTCTGCACAGGTAACTGCAATGATGAATAAAGTGGGGTTGTTCAGGAGCAGAGTATAATGTTATTCTAAGTTACCCATTCATAGCTGTGATGTCCAGCACCATCTTGATGATGTATAAATATACATGTACTCAGCGTTTACATCATTATTTTGTAGTCGGCTAACACTGTTTACACCTTGTGGAGAAAAACACTGGGGCTGTACAGCAGTCTGTGACTACTCTGATAGACGGTGGCTGCACTGTCCTTCAATGGGATTGCTGACGGTGATCTTGCTGTATGATGGGGGAACAAAATCACAACTTTATTTCTAATATCCGACGCTCTGATAAGCTCCTGAAATCATAAGATACATGTGACGCTGAATAGTATGCGAAATGCTGACATTTTAGTTATACATCTAAAGCGTATCATGCGCTATGAGCCATAAAACGATATATACAATTTTAAAAAGTGTGACCCTCTCCAAAAAGCCAAACCCCTCCTAGTGCTGTCAGCCTAGGCTGGTATTGTCAAAATCAAGGTGACAAAAACCATGAAATGAACAATATCAGCACTCGGCTATTCCAGCCAGGACAGTTTTGCACTATAGCAGGGAAACCCACAGAATGGGCTCCCCCTGCTATATTGACAACCAGACAAGGCCAGTCAGCATAGGGCTGTATTCCCTAAGGAGATTGAGCGCAAAAAAAAAAAAAAAGTGGCTTCCCCCAACGATTAACCAGCCCCTGTCTGTGTAACACTAGGGCTGGGATAATGAGTTGTAAAATAGATGTATATAATAAATTTCTCTAGTGCACTACAGGTCCTAGTATGCCCAGACCTCCAATAAGTGGTTGACATGCTCAAGCCCAACTGCTATATAATGGTACATCCAGATGGGCTTTTTATTTTTCTTTTTACCCTCACACTCCATCCAGGAGAGTGGACAATAAAGTAGTCCTAATTTTCTGGGCCTATACCTGGCGTGTTCTCATAGGGAGACATGTGAATTGAGGGGTATTTTAGGACCATATCTCAAGCATCACAGCGCTTCGGATATATTCCAAAAACTCCCAACTGCACTTGATGGAAAGCAAAGGTTTTACAAACAACTAAATTATCAGTAAGGTCGTCTAGTCGCTGGAGTTGTTCTTTTGAATGTAAGTAAAAATACAACACAGATGCGCACGTGTTTGATATGCGTTTGTTCTAGTGAGAACTTACTGGAGCTCACTATGGGCTTCCCTAAGGAAATGCAGAAAAAATCAAACCCAATGGTTTTTGAAAACCGCAGTGTTAGTAGCAGTGGGGCATGGTGAAACTAGCAACAATGATGTATAATGTCTTAACGATTTACATGTTTTATAGAAGCATTAAAAACGGTAGTAAAACAGGTTAAAACCACTTGTAATAAATGCTATGAGCCTTAAGAATAGATGAGATGTGGGTCGCATAGATTGTAAGCTTGCAAGCAGGGTCTTCTCTTCTCTCTGTCTGTATTACCCAGTATTGTTTTATTACCGTGTTTGTTCCCAATTGTAAAGCGCTACGAAACTTGCTGACGCTATATAAATAAATGTTGATGATTATCCACTTTACTTTTGGCGTCATACCGAGTAAGGTTGTAAGGAATGCATCTGTCAGTGAGAGAGGGAAGTGGTACTGTGCAGTTCTTCATTCTTGGAAGGGAGAAAATGGGATTTTTGCCAGAGACAAAGACTTGAAACTATCCTTGGAAATCAGGATCAGTTGGCAGCTGTATAATTGTATCATTTATTTGGAGTATGGGTAATCTGTGAAGTTTAGTATATGTAGCACCATTTTATTTATAGAATTTTTTTCAACTTGATACAGTGAAATAGTAGTGGCCATTTGTGAAATAAAGAGAAGTTATTTTGGGAGAATTGATACAAGTACAAAGGTCGTCATGCACAGTTGTTTGCCCTTTTCTGTAGCAGGCTGGAGACTAATTGATTGGCAGAAGGGACAGCTGCTGTGGGTGCCAGTGTAGGACTGAACTTCAACTCATATGTGTATAGTGGGCTAAATGAGCCAGCTCAGCCATTTATAACCAGATTCCTATTAAAAGCACTTGTTGCATGGAAATGAGTTAAGCAATGTACAGCGGTTATTCCTGGTCCGGAAAGGAGGAGTATCGGCGGAGGGAAGGAAGCATTGCCCACTTATGCTAGTTGGCATACAATGCCAACTAGCATAAGTTGGCATTGAAGTACATAAGTTGGTATAGGGAGTGCTACAATGTGATCCTTCAACTGGGAAAATGACGAGTGAAAAATTTATTTTTAAAAACTCATAATAACAATGTATTTGTTAAAGAAATGAGCAAACCCTAATGTCCACTGTATGTTCTCAGACAATACATTTTATATTCAATCTAATTGTAGTAAATAAATTAAAATTAAAACTTTTTTGTTAAATAATGTTTTTAAGCCTTTCTGAAAACCTCTCCAGCTATATAGTTTATATATTTGAAGCTAGTATAGTTCTTAATGGCTGCAGTGACAATATTATGCACATGAGAAGCCACCTGCTGTATAAGATTTGACTTTGCTTTTACTATCAGTGAACTTGCTGACAAATGAAAGTGGTGCGAGGAATTGTGGAGTGACTATATTAGCTGCAATGCTGTACTTACAATTCTTGCTCATTGTTTTAACAGGTATCAGCCGTGCCACTTATCAACAAGCCAGAAACCACAAACTGTGTTTTCTCGAATTGCTGCCAAGACCAAAAGTTTCAATGCAAAATATGAACAGTTTTTGGAAAGAACATTTCCAAACTTTTATATATTATATTCCACTTTTACGAAAGGTAAGCATTGTGCAGTAGGTTCGATGTTTTGTCCAGGTAATTCTAATGTTTAGAGTCCTAAATTACTTCAACACCAAGGATAATATGAAGCCTAGAAACTGTTCATGGGTTTGGTATAATTTGACTTCAAATTTCATGTAATTTTTTGTCTTTGTGCACAGAGAGTTCATTTTAGCAGTGCAAGTATGAGCCAGGTTCTGTAGAGAATGCAGAAGCATGTAAAGTGAGGTTAAATCACAGCAGGCAAGGGATCAGTGGTCTCAGTGCTTAACCACATGTGGTGTCCCCATTGTACTGATTAAAAAGCAGGCTCTTTTAGACTATACTAGCGATTTTTAACGATTGCGCAAGACTGATCACATGATCTGTGAATAATGCATCCATATTGGCCAAGCAACAGTGGTCGAAGTGGTCTAGTACATGGTAGTATGCCATACCACCACTTCTCCTACTATCAATTCCATATTCAAATTCCAAATTTTTCATACCGCCACTTCTAAATTTCCACATTGAACACTGACAAGCAACAAATGCAATTTTTAAACTGCGTAGTTGGCCCAAAAAAATGTATTGGTTAGAGAGCATGTGTTTTGTCTAATGTTATTAATCACAAAACAATTCCCTAGTGTAGCCCTAATCTGTAATTTAACCTAAAGGTGAATATTCTGACATTTTTCCTCTTGATGAATTCAATAAATTCTCTGGGAAGTTGAATTTTGAATGTTTCAAGAAAACATTAAGCGCTGCTTTGTGTATCAGAGTGAGAGTTCTCCAAAGAGATCTATGAACCTTCATTTTTTGTGCATTTGCAAAGCTGGGGCCTGATTCATTAAGGATCTTAACTTGAGAAACGTCTTATTTCAGTCTCCTGGACAAAACCATTTTACAATGAAAGGGGTGCAAATTAGTATTCTGTTTTGCACATAAGTTAAATACTGCCTGTTTTTTCATGTAGCACACAAATATCAACTTTAAATTTCAGTGTACAAATAAACTATCAAGTATTTGTGTGCTATTTAATACATTTATTTAACCTCCATACAAACATACACATTATCTGAAATATAACATATAAAATGACCTCATGTGATTTCCCAATTCTCTGTGATATATCCAGAGTATCACCATAACATATCAGATTGGTTCAGACAATCTGTACTCAAAACTGCATATAACCAAAATATGATGTCAGTTTCCAACCTTAATTAGTCAGTGGACAGCTGACTATCTATATAGAAAATGCTATAGGGAACGTTCCGCTTTTGATGAAATGATATAAGTCAATCCAGAGATCTGTGCTTATCCACACTAGTTTCAGTTCTATAGCTTCATATAATGACCTTTGTACTTTGTCTCGAATCCATATGATGGTGAAAAACAGCAATCTGTGTTGAATTCTCACAATTTGCAACTACAAAAGTTCACTTCAGTTATGATGCCTCACTTCCACCCTTAAGTAGACCTCTAAAACTGCCAACTGTTATGCCACAGTAACCAGGGGCCTGATTCATTAAGGATCTTAACTTAATAAACTTCATATTTAAGTCTCCTGGACAAAACCATGTTACAATACAAGGGGGGCAAATTAGTATTCTGTTTTGCACATAAGTTAAATACTGTCTGTTTTTCCATGTAGCACACAAATATCAACTTTAAATTTCAGTGTACAAATAAGCTATCAAGTATTTGTGTGCTACATGAAAAAACAGTCAATATTTAACTTATGTGCAAGACACAATACTAATTTGCCCCCCTTGCATTGTAACATGGTTTTGTCAAGGAGACTTAAATAAGAAGTTTCTTAAGTTAAGATCCTTAATGAATCAGGCCCCAGGTTACTTTTGCTAGTGTTTATATATCATGGAATTTGCTGTAGTTTCAAACACATCTCCTAATTCAGCTTGTCATATAGATTCATCTTCTGTGGTCTATATTCTACAGGTTTTCGAATGGTGTTAGTTGATGGAAAAGACGTAAGAAGGATCGTCAAGAAAATGAACAGTCAGAAATTACCATATCACCAATTGCCTTACAGGGAAATGGAAAAATTGAGACAGGTACGTTCGTATAAATATGCCAATCTTTCTAATTCATATATAGAAACTAAGGCACATATTTAAACAAGTGTTTAATAGATCTTTCGATTCTATACGTCTTTCACAAGCCCTTCTGGTAAGGCACTTAATGCGAGTAAGAGATGTCATATCATTATCGTTGTTTAAAGTGGAACTTTATTGTGCACTGGTGTTGTTGGTATGGAGGAGTTACACTGAGCCTTCCCTGGGCATGGATCTGCTAATTGGGTGCAGAATGTTTCGGATTAAAATTGCTTTGTGCCGGGATTTCTCCTTTAAACAGAGAGTCTGTGTGTATGGTAATGGAGGAGACCTTTTCAGCGCGTGGCCGGTAGCCTCTGGGTCATGCTGTTTTGGAGCAACCCTCCCCAATGAAGCAACAGTCCAGCGTTGACCAGACAGGGGTTGGTTTTCACTATAGCAGGGAAATGCCATGCTTATGGTCCCCTTGTTATAGTGGAAACCAATCCAGATTGGTGAACGCTGGGGGTGTTTTGTTTTATATTTTTATTATTTATTCTTTTACACAGTGCAGCATCTGTGGTCTGAATGCAGATAACAAATTACTTGCTATTCAGTTGCACGTGGTGTTTTTCTTCCCTTCACTTCCAAATTTAATAGATCCAATGAATAAAATATGGAACACAAGAGCTTGTACACCCTCACTCCTGTAAATGTGTTATCATTCTGTACTAAGCGCCAAATGATAACGCTCCTCAAAGTGAAGCGAACACTTGTCTATTAGGCTACATCATTTTTGTTAAAAGGGTGTTTAGTATCCCCTGGAGTGTGATTTATACCATTTTCTCACATAATCATTCTGCATATTCCAAAATGGATTATATATTGGTGCATCAATCTCTTCCCAAGTATTGTTTCAACAGTGGTTTGATTACCGGGTCAGACCGCGCCACGTTGTTAGATGCTATGTTATGGCAAGAATTGGAGATTTCTCTATGAGAAACACTACACCTGATATAAACCATGAGTTATGAATAGGAAGCCCATGAGGCTACCTTGAGAGATCATCTTATTGGTTGTATCAGTTGCTTCAAGAAAATTAAGTGAGGGGGTAGCACGTGTCTGCCCTTTGAGAACACATTATCAGAAAACATGTGAATAAATAGTCCACACGAGGGGGAATCAGCGAAGGCCTTGCTTTGAATGAAACCTTTTTTCTTTGAGCGTGGTAACAAAGCGGATCATCAGTTTGCTAGTAAACTAAAAGTATACAAACAGCTGTAAAATCCCACTCATGACGAGAATATTTTACAGTAAGTGTTTCCCCTCCCCTATCCCTACATGTAATTTGAAAATGAAACTTTTTTAAAAAAAATTGTAGAAATTATAGGTTAAAAAAGAAAATTGGCATTAAGTGGTCTTTAAGAAAGCATGTTTAGCCTTAATTTCAATGCCCACATATTAGTTGTGATAGAATATGATTCTGTTTCTGTATATATTTAGGTGTTAAAAATGTTACTGGTAAATTTAGTACTTTGTTTACTCCTTGCAGGCCGTATTAGTGTGTTTTTCCCCCCAAATAGCCTTTCTTTGTCTCCTCTAGTTCCGAAGAGATATTATAAAAGCCCTCCCTGTGATGATTATTTCAATTCCACCATTTGCCAACTACCTAGTCTTTGTCTTGATGTAAGTATAACTTGCAGCCTTGTGCTGTTAAATGAAACTGATCAGCTTATTGTGAGTTGTGTAGTTTAAATGCAGCTTGGTAAGAGGTAAATGTAAATCTTGCATTGATGAGTGTGTGATGGCAGTAGGCTGCCTTCTGCCAGGAGGTACAAATACATGTTTGAGTACATTAAGATGTTCTATTTCACTCGTTAGACTACTGATCTGTAGGTTCATGATCGTTGTAAATGAGGACAGATTGGCACACCCGAGGCAGGGGCAAACGCAGAATTTGTAGAGGGGGGTTTCCACACCACGCCGCCAGTGGGCGTGACAAGAATGCATGGGTGCATGGCTATAATTTTAGACAGTGCTTGGCTACTCTCCAACTCTTCCTATCCCAATAATATACATGGGCAATGCTGTGTGCGCTACTGTTAGGTGCACGCAGCTCTCCCTTTTCAAGCAGAGCCGTGTGAAACAGGATCAGAGTCCAGCCACCTCAATTATACAGTGTCCCAGGCTTGGAAGGGGGTTTCCAGGCACTAGGAACCCCCCCCTCAGTTTGCCTATATGGGGAACAAGAACTCTCCCGTATTCAGTGTGTACAGGACAATTTTAGTAGCATGAATTGTCTGTAACACATCCAGAGTAACGGAGTATAACAGAAACAGGATAAGAAATCACAATCTGTTATTTGATGACACGTTTTATGGAATTCCAGTAACCCTACAATGGAGGTGCAATACATTTTACACAGCCTTTCCACTACAATAGCAATGTCTGGTGTTATTATTGTAGATGACAGATAAAATTAGCAAACTATGCCCCCCTCCTGTTTCACCATTCAGGCTGTCTAAGAGTGTATACATTCCTTTGCTTTTTCTATTCTCATAAAGGTTGATATTTCCTTAATTAGTTCTTTCTGATTCAATAGGAGAGCACCATCTTCATCTCTTATTCCAAGATAGCTGTTATTTCCTAAATTCTTAGGGGCCGACTCAATTCTTTCACAAATAACGCGGCGTTAGCAGTATTACAGTTATTACGGTAAAACTGCGCATAATTACCCTTAATATGGTAATTTCAACACTGGATTTTTACTGGATTTTTTTTAAATCCAAGTTAAAATTACAGTATTAACGGTAATACTGTTAACGCTGCGTTATTCACGGCAGAATTGAATCAACCCCATAGTCTTAAAATGCTCATAACATATTAACACGTTATCCATGTAAACTAAGAGAACATATTTATAGTATTCTTACTTAGACTATAGACAGGGATCTCCTTAAGACTGGGTACACACTTCAGAAAATTTCTTGCCGCGATTTCGCTGACGATTTTACCAACGACTACAAAAAAAAAGGTCTAGATCAGCATGGCGATTCATGTGTACACACTAAACACGATTTACCTTCAGATTTGTGCTAAAAATCAAATGATTTGCTTTGGAATGATAATTGTTCATCGTTGTAGAGTACACACTTATGTGATATCGGGTCGAACAGTTGTGATTGGCCCGATTAATTTGCTGAGAAACCTGTAGTGTGTACCCAGCCTTAGTCCTGATGAATACTGCATGTACATATTACGGGCGTGATTTAAAGTTAGGAGTAAGCCCAACTAGACAGTACAATTTTACACCTTGGCAAAACTATGTAGTGCTGCAGGCAGGGGGGGATATAAAATGTGCGGACAGATTTAGAGTTGGGAAGGGTGTGATCCTACCTCAACGCTAAATACTGGTGCTAAAATAAAGTTGCCCTTTGCATTTCAACATGGTTTGTACAGCTGGATTTTTCCCCAGGTCTTTATTTTCTGATTTTTCTGCTCTATATCTAGATCTTAATGCTGCCCTCTATACAGAATTGCAGTGTACATGCATTTCTTTGTTAGCTGCTCTACATAAGAGAGTATTTTCACTGTTGTGTGCTTTACATTTTAACATGTATTCTGTAGCAACGAGCATAGCTTTATCCATTTATTTTGCCTATAGATTGTAAGCAGGGCCCTCTTACTGCTTTCTCTGTTTGTTAAAACCCAGTTTTGTTTTAGTACCATGTTTGTTCTCCATTGTAAAGCTTTGCAGAGTATCCGATTGCTATTCAAATCAATTATTTATTTATCAACATTTATTTATAATGTCCATTTACATCCTAGTGCTTTGTGAGCTTGGGGTAATCGAATCAATGTCCATGTTTCATTTTTTTATGGACTGAATAATCGATCTCTTCCAGAGTTGCAGTATTGCTTGTGTGTAAGTCTTGTGTGAGAGTCCGCAGGCTGGAATTCTTTCTTGTGATCTACTTTGCCCTTTGCAGTTATGTGAGTTTAAATCCCCCTGCCTGCAGTACAACATAATTTTTCCAAGGTGCACCATTGTACCTACTACCTGGCTTTACTTCTAACTGTAAATCAGGCTCCTGATATGTACATGCAGTATTCACCAGGACTAATTCTGGGCACACACTACAGAAATTTCAACCAACTTTTTATGCCGAGCGATTTTACATGCGATCGATGTTCCGATCGCTCGGTCCATGGACTGCATACACACTATCCCTGTTTAGGACGATAAAGGGAAGAGCGGACGTCCCTTTAGCGACTTTTTACAGGCATGTTGTCGTGAGCAATGTAATTTCGTACTCGCTGTTGTGGATCGGTCGGAAGTTTATACACACTACACAGCGGAAACGAGATTGGAACGAAAATATTAAACGGTACGACCAACCAAATGAGGCGACAATCGTCCATTTGGGCAGACTTTCGACCATCGTGTCACTGCACACACTGACCCGACTTTTGAACAAGCGGTTGTATGTCGGCTGATTTAGCCGATTATTGGATGAAAACTGTGTAGTGTGTACTCAGCTTAAGTCTGGGTACACACTACAGATTTTTCAGCCAATTATCGGGCCAATCACAAGATAAACGACTGTTCGACCAGATATCACGTAAGTGTGTACTCTACAACGATGAACGATTATCGTTCCAAAGCACATCGTATCATTTGATTTGAGTTTTAAACCGGGCCAAAAATCTCGTTCAACGATGGAACAATGTCATCCAAATCTTGCTGTCACGATCGGCAATGACCATAGATATCTACAGAGTGTGCAGCCACTATCTTTTCAGCTGATGGTGACGGATAAAGAGCACAGATCTGAAGGTTGTTGCGGAGTGTGAGGTTGCTGGTGTCAGAATTTTTGGTGAGGAAGATTTTTTCTAAATACACTTTGGGGTATATTTACTAAACGGCGGGTTTGGAAAAGTGGAGATGTTGCCTATAGCAACCAATCAGATTCTAGCTTTCATTTATTTAGTACATTCTACAAAATCACAGCTAGAATCTGATTGGTTGTTATAGGCAACATCTCCACTTTTCCAAACCCGCCGTTTAGTAAATCTAGCCCTTTGTGTCTTACTGTCTGGTTTTTTTTTTTTAGGTTTAAGGATTAAAATGATATAAGCTTTGATTTGTTCCCTTTACCCTACCCCATTTTGGAGTTCTTGGGATGTTCATAAAGATTTGCAGCATTATTGTTTGGAAGGCTGACAGCCATGAGCACATATTTTCACATTTATACAAGACTGCACTTTTTTCTGCAACTCCATTTTTGGCTGGAGGTGCAGATGTTGAATAAGCTGCCCCTTTATCAGTACACTCTCCTCCATTATCGGTCTGGTGCATTGCAGACGTGCTGGAATTTGTTAGATGATATTTCTGGCTTTTCTAGTGTCTCTCTTTTGTGTTTCATCTAATGAGTTATACAGTGTTTGTTTCCAGGTGGGGTTTCTGTCCCCAGTGGCCCACACACGGTCACTGTGGATCTTCTCTAATATATGGCTCTAATCTATGACTTCCTCTACTCTGACTTGCTTTAGGCAGCAGCACACTTATAGCTTTTGTTTTACTGCAGCAGATACATTTCATGAGTATATTGCAAGGTGATATAACTAAATCAGAAGTCATTTTTTGGTCCATCAACTGCATCTAGATGCCTGTGTCCCAGACACCTATGCCATACATGAATGCACTTCTGATGAGTGGACTGGGTGCTGGGTTCAGCTTCATTGTCTCTGCCTTTCAGCTCAGGTGACTGTCTGTCTGTTCCCTCAGCTAGGATTTCTGAACCATGCTAATTGTGCATACTTTGCCATTGAGATGAACAGAGAGGACTCTGACACACTGAAATTTAAGCTCCAAGAATACTTGTGATCCTGCTGTCTATCGCGTCTTTGAGACGGACAGGCTAGACAGCTCAACTAGGAAATTACGGAGGAAGTGGTTAGCCAAAGCAATAAGGAACTCAGAAATTGAGCCGCTCCAGGCCCAGACGGAGTAACAGCTCTATGCTACAAGACATTTGTGGGGACTCTCGCTCCCATGCTGATTAATCTATTTAACCCTATCGTGGAGGGCGCCAAATTCAGTGAGGCCACCACTAGGGCAGAGAGAGAAGGAGCCTAACCCCAGTGATTGCCACTGTTGTCCTTCCCGACTAATTGGGGTTTATACCGGGTTGCTAGGCCTCAGATAACACCAGGGGGTAAATGTATCAAGCTGAGAGTTTTTTGACAGGTTCGAAAAGTGGAGATGTTGCCTATAGCAACCAATCAGATTCTAGCTGTCATTTTGTAGAATGTACTTATTAAATGATAACTAGAATCTGATTGGTTTTTTCAAACCCGCCGGAAAACTCTCAGCTTGATACATTTACCCCCAGGAGAGTGATTGATCATATATTTGCTACAAACAAGCAAAAAAACCTTTAACCTTGTAATGCATTTATCAAATGCAGCAAGAAGCACGACTTGCACCTTCATGTGTGTAACTCTGTCTAGCAAGGGAATGACAGAATTACAGATGGCAGATTTCTACAGGCAGTAGTGGTTCTGGATTTCAACCCCAGAGCAGCAGTTTTGACTAATTGGTCCACCTCCACCCCCTTCTGAATTTATAACATTACTTGACAGGGTTGCCCTCTATTACCTTTAATGTTTGCATTGATCATGGAACCACTGTCTTGGTGACTTTGCAGTAATGCCAGAATTTTTGGTAACAGAGCTGAGCATAAGTAGTTATGGACAATATGCGGACAATGTGCTTTTGAATATTTCTAAACCGCACACTGACCCACATCTGGTGGTGCTGCCACAAAATAGCGCGGTTCTGGCAGGATTTGTGTAAACTAATTGCACTCCGCACAGGAGTAAAGTTGCCATGTTACCTTTACTTCTCCCTTCTCCTCAGATTAATCCCAGGAATACCAAAGCGCATACACAACTAGTCTGGCATATCCTTAGCGCATCCAAATGTCATATAGCTTCGTATTAGAAGTAGACCGTGCGTTCTTCTGTTTCCTCAATCCTAAACCATTTTTTGGAAAATGTACAGAATAAAGTAACTAACATCCTACATTATGTATCACACAAATTATATAACACTTCCATCCATTCCCCTCTCTATGTCCTGTACGATTCACCTCTCCTGTTTTCCTTTAGCCCTGTTTCCAAAAAATCAATAAACATTTACAAATAAAACTACCACTCCTGCATTGGATAAGCTATTCATGAATGAGATGCCCCCCTCTAAATCTGGAACATATAGTACATTTTTGTGTCTTATTTGTGATCCAGGTATCCACTGATCAATTCCTTTCACAGTGATATTTTCTCCATTTACAGTGAGCACTTTATAATTTATATTGGTCTGGTTGAAAAAAAAAAAAAGCTTTTGTCATTGATCATGTTTTCAGCTAAGTATCTATGCTGGTTGTAACTTTTTTACCCACCCATGCCCCCCCCCCCCCCCCTATTTTCTTATTGTGCAGAGCTCCAGTGAGAAGCCCTGCTACAGTAATAGTGATGTTATATCATTGAGACATGGATTTGTTCTGGATAACATGGAATAGTGCATGTATACATGAATATTAAGACTTTTCCATTATTGTTGAACATTTGTTTGACAAATGTTGAAATAAAATTAAGGCCACTTCCTCTGTTCTGTCCCCAGGTATTTCTTCCCTCGGCAGCTGCTAATCCGACACTTTTGGACTCCAAAACAGCAGGAGGAGTTTTTGGACATTTATCACGATTTGCGGAAAGGAGTCTATACAGACTTGATGGACAGTTTGGTAAAGTCTGTGCCTAGGGTGACTGAGCAGCCTTTACAGAATCAGATGTTACAGCTGGTCACACAGGTATTGGTTAATACTGGCTTTATCTTGTGGTCTGTGATGCTGCAGAGGCCTGGGTCATCTATAACAACATGCCAAACAAAGCCTGCAATCAGAGGTTTAACTGTATGCAGGTGCACTTAACTCAGGAATAAACACATTGAGAGTATTCTCAGGTATTTTGAGTGTATTTATTAAAAAATGACAACAACCCTCCCCCCCAGAAACCATGATTCCTACCATTTCATCCCATCACTTAGCCATCTTTAAACATATAGCTCTATACCTATATTGTATACTTATTGATGTTCATACAGCTTTAAAACGGCGTTTCTGGAGAATACCATTTTAGAATAAAAAGGGACAGTCTCATGATGTTGTGTGAGATACCAGGCATTGGATATCTTTTTCTTTTTTTTTTTAAATAAATTAAAGCACCTTGATTTAAACCACAAAGGTTCTCTGCAACATAACACTGCTGTAAAGGAGAATCATACTGTAGAACAGCAAAAGACATAATGAGTGACATTTATAGAAAAAAAGAAAAAGGTACATGGAGATTTTTGTGGATAATTACGGAAAAGGCAGCACTGGACATATTGTATGTGAATGCTGGAAGTCATTCTTTTGTTATGTTTTTTTATTAGTTTTGTTTGTAATGATTAATAAAAACCATATAAAAATAAACACATCGTGCCCCATACAAAAGAAATAAAGTAAACAAACAGTGATGCATAATGTAGTGTCGAGCTGAGTTGTGTGCCTGCAGATTTGGTAAATTAGTTACAGGTGCTAGTGCACCCCAACATAACTGCAGATCCTCGTTGACGTAATGCCATCCAATGCAAGGAAACTTATAGTAAAAGGAGATTTAGCAAAAGAGTTCCCTCCTTTCGCATCCTTCATCTCCGTCCAATCTTCCAATTCCTGATAGTATATAGATCTCTGGAACACATTCTTAAAAAACTGACACAAATGCACATTTTTTTTAATGTAAAGTAATTTTTTAACTCTATAGGAGCTTCTTGGATAAAGATGACAACATAGAAAATATGGAACGCAAGCTGTAGCTCATACAATTGAAAGTCCAACTTGCCTATGACGGCAGTGTGATATATATGTGATACATATAAATACCATAATAAACTTGTCAGTAGCAAATTATAGTTTTAAGTACTATAAACTAAGATGTCACCTGAGGGAGGCAGTGCAAAATTCACTAAACCTTATAGATTTTTTTTAGTCTGTATTTTATAAAGGGAAAATAGCCTTACAGACGAGATCTAGCGATGAATTGGAGGAGTAGATTGTTCCCATGATAGGGGCACCTCCAAGCAGTGGGTACAAATCTGTATTCACCAAGGACTCCACTCACCCATTTACCATGTGTGTCAGTGATCTCTGTGATGTATCCTTCAGAAGTCCTGTTTGTGTCCCACCTTGTTGCTGTGCCCTTTATATCTGTCTTGTTGTAATCTTTGTGCAGTAGATGGGCTGCTCATCTTAAGCAGATCTTTCATTCTAGGTGCAGCGTGGAGTTCACCCAAGTGTAACTGAGATCCAGGATGTCAGAGACGCTTTCTCAGGTCCACCTTACTGTATGAGCAGACTTCATGTCCAGCAAATGGTAGGGCGCTTTCCCTGACTGCAACCCTACAAGCCTCCTTTCAGGTTTCCTTTAATGTGCTGCCCTAGGACTAAACTGCTGCAGTGTCATTTAACAAATATTTATTTTTGAACATGTGCTTTTCAAAATGTATAACTGTAGTGGGTTTCCCTGCACCCGGGGACTTCTGTCCTCCATGCAGGAGGACCCAGTCTGCAGAGGAGGCCCGTCCTCCATTATGGCATCTTGGTCCGTGACTTCAGACCTAATTAGATTTGAAAGTCTCTGCACCAATAGTTGATGCATTGGTACTGTCATATCTGATCATGTCTGTGAAATGATGTAACCAAGGAAGGGAGGTCTCAGCAGAGGAACCCCCAACATACAGCTATGGGTTATGTTTTCTTAATAGAACAGGCTCAAAAGTCATCATGTCCTTTACACAGTCCCCTATACAACCTTTTTCATTTTTTTTATTTTGCATATTAAATGGTTAAGTCATATTTGTTTGCTGGCTTTATGAGCATGTAATGCAGGGTATAGTACGCAGTCATGTTATACTCTGGACTTAAGTAAGTGGTACTAGGGTTATACACGCTTCTTTAAAATAACACTAATATCACCCAAGTCATGTATCCTTTTATATGCCCAATGTCTTTGTCCCACATATATAAATAATTCTATTATAGCTCTCGGCACCACTAAAGACTGCAGTGTAGTTTTAGATTGTTTGTTTGTAATTTAAAGGTGTCACTTTTACATTTACTGTTTTTTTTTATTTACTTTATTTAAACATAGCAAAACAAATGTTAGTGTTTCCACTCCACTTGTTTACATGAAAGATTGATGTAAATTGGTGCACTTTTTTTTTTTTCTTTATAAATCCAGAGCCAAACATCTGTTTAGAGTGATAAATATTAGGGCCTGATTTAGTTTATTATGTAGCACATAAGTTAAACACTGGCTGTTTTGTCATGTAACACAAATACTTGATCGCTTTATATATACACTGAAATTTAAAGTTGACATAGGACATGCCTTACCCCAACCTTAAATCTATCCCCACATTTTAAATTTACCTCCCCCCTCCAATGCACCAAGGTGCAAAGTTACTTTTTTTTTTTTTTTTTTTAAATGAATCAGGCCTATGATGTTCTCAGTAGGTATCTTGGTTTCCTATGTCACTCTTTGACATATGCTCAGTTAATGAGGCATTAACAGAGGTTTTACAGAGAGATATACCCATCTATCATTATTATATTTACAATGACTGTCTGCGTTGCTTCTATGATTGTGCTTGTGGACTTCGCCATAAATGCATGCTTTGTGGATGATCTCCCTGAAGTATGGTACATTTGAATCACTGATTCAGCAAATAAAACATATCCGCCTGTCTTCCTTTGTGAGTTGCACAAAACCTTAATATTTGAAGTTTGAGGACCTCTGTCCTGCGACATCATGTTACTGATGCAGTGTTTTGTTTTGTACAGAAATCTTTAAGTCGCATCATGTTCCTGACACCGCACCTCCCAGCTTTTTTCCTTCAGCGACGCCTCATGTCACACATCTTTGAGATTCACCAACTGGACATTGCACTGCTCCAACTTGGGGTCAAAGAACTCACTGATGAAGAAGTAAAGAGGGTGAGATGCTTGTTAATTATATTATTTAATGTCTTCCAAGATATTCTGACTAGACACAGCCATAGATATACACTTGGTAATGGACAACTAAGCCTAAAATGAAATTTTATATATGAAAACTTTGAGAAGCTTGTCAGAATCGCACAAGACTACATCTTCGGTTAAGTGTTGCACACAGGGACTGTACGCAAGGTTAAAGGATACACTCGAACTTGAACGTCAGATGTTTTGTTTGGGAGCACATTTGCATTATATTTTTGAGTTGGATTAGCTTGTATCTTAGCTTTTATATGTTCTTATAAACAGAAATGATCCATTTTCATCTCATTTGTTTTGTGACTACAGTAATAGACATTAATTCTTGCAAGTCTGTTTTCTATGTGGCAGCTTGACCAGTAACACAATACTCAGAAAATGTACGTAAAATGCTATTTATTGTACTGTAAGTATTAATTGCTATGGAGGAACTTTGTATATACATCAGTATTTACTCTACACGATACATCTTATCCCCTACACACATGCCATCTTGAACATCTAATTATAGATGAGTCCTCCTACCAACTGGAAAATCACAGACAATTTCATAACTTTTTATATGTCTTGATAAACTTTTTTTTCTAGTAAATTAATCATTTTGACCATCTAATTTATATCTGTGTTTTGGTGGTGCTACAAATACAATGCGCCCTATTGTTCACGGCAAATTATTATTGTGAGATTCATTTATCAATGTGCATTAAAAGCTTAGAAATGTTAATGAGTTGACTTGACCATATATTGCGCTTAAGATAAGTAGTTTTATGCCGGAAATAAGCTCGGACAGGGAACGGGGCACGTGTTCCTGTCAGGTTCTCCTACTTTGCAATCCAAAGATAATGGACCTCAAGCTATTTAAACTAGGGATGTGCACCGGCGACTTTTGAGGTCTCGTGTTTTGTGTTTTGGATCCGGATTTTCGTTATTTTTGAGGTTCGGATTTGTCTCGCAAAACACTTGACGAAAGGTCTCGGTTCGGATTTAAGGTATTGGATTCGGATTTTTTTTGAAAAAAACATAAAAAGTTTAAAAATCAAGTTTTTGGGCTTATTTTCACTCCTAGGCTATTATTAACCTCAATAACATTCAATAACAAGCATTTCCACTAATTTACAGTGTATTGTGAACACCTCACAATATAGTTATTAGTCCAAAACGTTGCAACAAGGTATCTTTCTGGACTGCGTAGAGGAGTGGGTCACCACAATATATATTAAAAACCCTGAACTTTTATGATTCGCACCAATAATGTACCTGGACTGCGTAGAGGAGTGGGTCACCACAATATCTTAAAAACCCTGAACTTTTATGATTCGCACCAATAATGTACCTGGACTGCGTAGAGGAGTGGGTCACCACAATATCTTAAAAACCCTGAACTTTTATGATTCGCACCAATAATTGTACCTGGACTGCGTAGAGGAGTGGGTCACCACAATATCTTAAAAACCCTGAACTTTTATGATTCGCACCAATAAATGTACCTGGACTGCGTAGAGGAGTGGGTCACCACAATATCTTAAAAACCCTGAACTTTTATGATTCGCACCAATAATTGTACCTGGACTGCGTAGAGGAGTGGGTCACCACAATATCTTAAAAACCCTGAACTTTTATGATTCGCACCAATAATTGTACCTGGACTGCGTAGAGGAGTGGGTCACCACAATATCTTAAAAACCCTGAACTTTTATGATTCGCACCAATAATTGTACCTGGACTGCGTAGAGGAGTGGGTCACCACAATATCTTAAAAACCCTGAACTTTTATGATTCGCACCAATAATTGTACCTGGACTGCGTAGAGGAGTGGGTCACCACAATATCTTAAAAACCCTGAACTTTTATGATTCGCACCAATAATTGTACCTGGACTGCGTAGAGGAGTGGGTCACCACAATATCTTAAAAACCCTGAACTTTTATGATTCGCACCAATAATTGTACCTGGACTGCGTAGAGGAGTGGGTCACCACAATATATTAAAAACCCTGAACTTTTATGATTCGCACCAATAATTGTACCTGGACTGCGTAGAGGAGTGGGTCACCACAATATATTAAAAACCCTGAACTTTTATGATTCGCACCAATAATTGTACCTGGACTGCGTAGAGGAGTGGGTCACCACAATATCTTAAAAACCCTGAACTTTTATGATTCGCACCAATAATTGTACCTGGACTGCGTAGAGGAGTGGGTCACCACAATATATTAAAAACCCTGAACTTTTATGATTCGCACCAATAATTGTACCTGGACTGCGTAGAGGAGTGGGTCACCACAATATCTTAAAAACCCTGAACTTTTATGATTCGCACCAATAATTGTACCTGGACTGCGTAGAGGAGTGGGTCACCACAATATCTTAAAAACCCTGAACTTTTATGATTCGCACCAATAATTGTACCTGGACTGCGTAGAGGAGTGGGTCACCACAATATCTTAAAAACCCTGAACTTTTATGATTCGCACCAATAAATGTACCTGGACTGCGTAGAGGAGTGGGTCACCACAAGATATATTAAAAACCCTGAACTTTTATGATTCGCACCAATAAATGTACCTGGACTGCGTAGAGGAGTGGGTCACCACAATATCTATTAAAAACCCTGAACTTTTATGAATCGCACCAATAAATGTACCTGGACTGCGTATAGGAGTGGGTCACCACAAGATATCTTAAAAACCCTGAACTTTTATGAATCGCACCAATAAATGTACCTGGACTGCGTAGAGGAGTGGGTCACCACAATATATATTAAAAACCCTGAACTTTTATGATTCGCACCAATAAATGTATCTGGACTGCGTAGAGGAGTGGGCACTGGGCACCACAATAAAATATATAAAAAACCTTCAACAGATCTGCATTACACTACACATACGGCTGCTCCTCCATCCTCTCCATCATATACATGTTGGAGTTTTAGCGTGTGACAACCTCTTGTTTTTGATAATGTCAGTGCATTTGGAATATTTTTCAATTTGCCCCACACCACTGAATGTACTTTATCTATGATACGCAATACGCATCTATCTATCTTGACTGCGTAGTGTGGTGGCCCCGGTACACAATTTGGTACCGAGGCCACAATATAATTAAAAAACCCTCCACGTGTCGGAATTCCACCAAACAAGTATCTGGACTGCGTAGTGGGGTGGCCCCGGTACCCAATTTGATACCGGGGCCACAATACCTCCTCCAAACATGCTACAGACAATTCGTCATTGAGAGACCCCAGACAGACAGGGTCGAAGTGTTATTGTTTGACTTTGTAAACCCAAAAAAATGTCCCTGTTGCACTTGCACATAGTCGTGCAATGAAGACTGACTTTTTCATTTAAAGGCACGATCTTTAAAGTGTCAGAAAGAGAGAGAAGACACAGGAGAGGAGAGTTGTAGCTGGGGACCTGGGGTGGAAGCTCCCAGGCTCCCCCAGCATTGCCTGGAAGTCTGAGCGTGGTGACTGAGCCAGGGCAAGGAATGTGTGCCCTGGATGAGGGGGAGAACTCCATGCCACTATAGTGAACCCAAGAGAGAGGGGGACACTGCACATGGAAGAGGCCCTGGAGTGAGGGCTGCTACAAGAGGCATGGTAGCTGTAGTGTCAGATCCTGAGGCTGAGAGTACACAGAGTGACGTGTCAGAGCACAGGAGACATTATCCCCGCAGAGGAGGGATGAGCTGCAGTTGAGAGGTATGTTGTTGAAATAGGACATGCACACTTTAACAAACCAATCATTTCAGCGACAGGGCCTACCAAACAACTTTGACTGAAATGATTGGTTTGTTTGGGCCCCCACACCAAAAAAGCTATTCATCTCTCCCTGTACAGACTAAACAGGCTCTACTGAGGCAAGATGTCGTCCTCATCCTCAACCTCTGATTCCTCTCCCCCTACAGTGTCTACTTCCTCCTCATCACACATTATCAATTCGTCCCCGCTGGACTCCACAACCACAGGTCCCTCTGTAGTATCTAGAGGGCAGTGCTGTACTTCATTGAGGAATTGATTATTCATTTTTATAAACATCATTTTTTCAACGTTGTGAGGAAGCAACCTCCTTCGCCGCTCACTGACCACGTTCCCCGCTGCACTAAAAACTCTTTCCGAGTACACACTGGAGGGGGGACAACTCAGGTAAAATAGAGCCAGTTTGTACAGGGGCTTCCAAACTGCCTTTTTTTCCTGCCAGTAACAATATGGACTGTCTGACATGTCTACTTGGATGGTGTCAGCAAAGTAATCATCCACAATTTTTTCTATTGTCACAGCATCCAATGCAGCGAGAGTAGACATGTCTGCAATGGTTGCCAGGTCCTTCAGTCCGGACCAGATGTTATCAGCATCCCCGCCAGTGCCTCTTTTGGGAAAACTGAGCTTTTTCCTCGCAGCCATAGATGTGGAAGAAAATGAGGGTGGAGCTGTTGGCATGTCACGGTCCTCTTCAGAGGACAATCTCCTGACCAGCAGGTCTTTGCACCGCTGTAGACTTGTGTCCGCCGGAAACAGAGACACAACATACGCTTTAAACCGAGGATCGAGCACGGTGGCCAGAATGTATTCCTCTGACTTTAAAAGAGTGACCACCCTCGGATCCTGGCAAAGCGTACGAAGGGCTACATCCACAAGAGCTACATGCTTGCTGTAATCGCAATGGCTTACCAGCTCCTCCCTCACTTTCTCCAGCTGCTTCTGCAACAGCCTGATCAGGGGAATGACCTGACTCAAGCTGGCAGTGTCGGAACTGACTTCTCGTGTGGCAAGTTCAAATGGCTGCAGAACCTTGCACAACACGGAAATCAGTCTCCACTGCGCTTGACTCAGGCGCATCCCCACTCCTTTGCCTATGTTGTAGGTGGCTGTGTAGGCCTGAATGGCCTTTTGCTGCTCCTCCATCCTCTGCAGCATATAGAGGGTGGAGTTCCAGCGCGTCACAACCTCTTGTTTGAGGTGATGGCAGGGCAGGTTCAAGCTTTTTTGATGTGCCTCTAGTCTGCGGTAGGCACTGGCTGAATGCCGAAAGTGTCCAGCAATTTTGCGGGCCACCGCAAGCATCTCCTGCACACCCCTGTCACTCTTGAGGTAATGCTGCACCACCAAATTAATGGTGTGGGCAAAACATGGGACGTGCTGGAAATTGCCCATATTTAATGCCCGCACAATGTTACTGGCATTGTCTGACACCACAAATCCCCATGAGAGTCTAAGTGGGGTAAGCCACTGGGAGATAATTTCCCTCATTTTCTCTAATATGTTGTCAGCGTTGTGCCTCTTATTAAAGCCTGTAATGCACAATGTTGCCTGCCTTTGCATGAGCAGCCATTTTGTAGATGCTGCTACTGATGCAGCTGTTGCTGTTGCTGCGGAAGGGGATGCATCTACCCAGTGGGCTGTCACAGTCATATAGTCCTTCGTTTGCCCAGAACCACTTGTCCACATGTCCGTGGTTAAGTGGACAGTGGGTACAACCGCATTTTTAAGAGCACTGAGGACACTTGATCGTACTTCTCTGTACATTTTTGGTATCGCCTGCCTAGTGAAGTGGAATCTCGAGGGGATTTGGTACCGGGGACACAATACCTCCATCAACCCTCTAAATCCCACTCCACTGATGGCGGACACCGGGCGCACGTCTAACACCAACATTGCAGTTACAGCCGCAGTTATACGCTTTGCAATAGGGTGACTACTATCGTATTTGGTGGTCATGGCAAACGACTGTTGGACGGTCAATTGTTTGGTGAAAGACTTAGCGGTCTTACGACTTCCCCTCTGGGAAGATGACCGACTAACAGCAGCAACAGCAGCAGTGGCAGTAGTAGGCGTACCGCTGCAGGATTCCTCGGATGAATCCCGTATTGAGGAGGACTCAGTCTGGCTGCTGACTTGGGCTGCAGGACTGAATCTGATGGAGATTGTGGAGGAAGTTGACGAGGAGGGTGTTGCTGGTGTGTATCCAACTGGACCACGGGATTTAGGTGTCCCTGTACCGATGAGGGTCCTAGCCCCAGTTCCTGAACTAACCACTGAACTATGAAGGTTATTCAGGTGACGTATAAGGGAGGATGTTCCTAGGTGGGCAAGATCCTTACCCCTGCTTATTTGAGCTTTACATAAGCTACATATTGCCATACATTGGTTGTCTGGATTTGGATAAAAATAACTCCACACCGAAGAGGTGCATTTTTTGGTCTTCTGACCAGGCATGACGATGGGCTTTTTCATCCCATGGACATCAGCTGTTTCCCCCCCCTGGTGCCTCATTTACAATAACCACATCACCATCCTCATCATCAAGTTCCTCCACAGCGCCAGCTACATCATCAATAGCCTCCTCCCGAGCCACCTCTTCCCGTACAGTGATGGGAAGGTCAGGCTTGACAACCACCAACACCCTTGGACTCGCCTTGGGGATTTGTGATAATTTCTCTTTAGAAGGCAGAGTTGTTTGCTGTTTTGTTGCTGACAGCATAACTCTCTTCAATTTTTTGTAGGGGGGGGGAGGAGGAGGAGGGCTAAGATCCGTGGGTGAAGCTGAACCACTAGTCATGAACACGGGCCAGGGCCTAAGCCGTTCCTTGCCACTCCGTGTCGTAAATGGCATATTGGCAACTTTACGTTTCTCCTCAGATGATTTTAAGTTTCTCTTTTTGCTACTTTTTCTTAACTTGGGCTTTTTGGATTTTACATGCCCGGTACTACGAGATTGGGCATCGGGCTTGGAAGACGACGTTGATGGCATTTCATCGTCTATGTCATGACTAGTGGCAGCAGCTTCAGCATTAGGAGGAAGTGGGTCTTGATCTTTCCCTACTTTATCCTCCAAATTTTTGGTCTCCATTATATGTAGCACAAGATACTGCAGAATGTGTGAACTTGGTAATATTGCAGTACCAATGGACTTATACTGGTGGATTGGTTTTGCAAATTTGGTTATAATTATTATTTTTTATTTTTTTTTTAAATTTTTTATTTTTTTTTACTTTTTTCTTATTTTTAAAAAACTTGGGAATAGTGGGGAAATAACTATGCCCTTAGAAGCACAGAGCACAGGACACAGCACCACTGGACTGAACAGGACACGGCACAGGACCCAGCAGCACTACGGAACTCAGCAGGACAGAGCACAGGACACAGCACCACTGGACTGATACTGCAGAATGTGTAAACTTTGTAATATTGCAGTACCACTGGACTTTTACTGCTGAATGTGTGAACTTGGTAATATTGCAGTACCAATGGGCTTATACTGCAGGATTGGTTGTGAAAATTTTGTGGTAATTAAAAAATATTAAAGTAGTTTTTGGTATTTTTTAAAAAAACTTTTTTTTATTTTTTTAAACACAGGGGAATATTGGGGAAATAACTATGCCCTTAGAAGCACAGAGCACAGGACACAGCACCACTGGACTGAACAGGACACAGCACAGGACCCAGCAGCACCACTGACCTCAGAAGGACAGAGCACAGCACACAGCACCACTGGACTGATACTGCAGAACACAGCACAGCACAGCACAGCACAGCACTAAACAGCACAGAACTAAACAGCACAGAACTAAACAGCACAGAACTAAACAGCACAGAGGACCACCTAACACACCCTCCCTCTACCCTGATCAATGCCCGAGTGAAGATGGCGGCGACTAGCGGGGAATTTATAGGATCCGAGTATCGCGAGATCCGACAACGGGATTATGAGTCAGAGCCTCAGTTTCACTTTTGAATTTGGCGCCAATACCCGGATCTGTCTCGGATCCGACTCGGATCCGCAACGTTCGGGTGGGCTCGGATTTCAGAAATCCGAGTGCGCTCATCCCTAATTTAAACCCATTTCTATTTAGGAATTCTATACATATGATATTTCTCTTTTGGAACATAAAAGAAATACAATATTACATCCAATAAACAGAGTAGGAGTACACACACATGCATATGAGACATGAATAGGCTTTGATAAATTATTTGGGAAGTTGCTTGATCTTTCTCTCTTCTTGATAAGGCTGGTATCTATCCTTGACACACTATGTGCCTCAAATATGGATTATAAAAAATATTGCTTTGATGCATGTTCCCATGTAAGACATAATGCACTTGGAGTGATCAAAGACCCCCAGCTGGTCCTTGTGGTAAAAGGAATTTCTGAAATCTTTTAGTATGTGGGGTGAGGTGCCATAAACAATAGTTGACTGTGACCCTCGCACAGGCCTCTCTTGCACAAACAATTCACAAGATGACAAGTAACACGTCTCTCAAGGGTACAGGTACTCATATCTTTGGGAGTAACCACATTTATATAATTTTTTTTAAATCATGATTATGCCTTAATCCTCACACTTGTTCTTTAATGTACACAGCTAAAAACAGCTGCAAGCCATCTTGCTAAGAAAAATACATGGACTGGTTACTATTATACTAAATTTCGGAGCAAGATAAGACACTTTTAGTGCCAGTGCTGAAGTTAAATATAATTATTTATACATTGAAACCAAACGAGGAACACTTCGGAAGCAAAGAGGGGAAGGAGATTTGGGACCTAATACTTATCTACCATAATGACCATTTAAACAAATGCATTTGCTAAAACACATGTATATGCTATTATGTAGCTAATTACAGATAGTTTTCGGATGTAAAAGTGGACAGATTTTTGTTATTTGTCTTGTTTATATGGTGTATAAATGTGTTATGTATAACAAACCGAGCAGAAATACGAACTTGCACACAATGGAACGGAACCTGATCACAAGAGTTATTGCAGATGACATTGGATAAGTGGTGGTCAGGGCAATGCATTAGGTTATCTGCACAGCTGGCGTGAGAATGGCAAATGGCCTGTTTGAGCCAATGACAATGAGGTAGTAGCAGGAAGCAGCAGGAGCGGTAAGAACGGGAAAGATCTTTTCTGTGCATGATGGTACTGCAGGAAGAGCACTGTGGCTGGAATTATGTGCACAGTGGCCTAGTAGTTATCACTACTGCCTCACAGCACTGGGGTCATGAGTTCGATTCCCGACCATGGTCTTATCTGTGTGGAGTTTGTATGTTCTCCCTGTGTTTGCGTGGGTTTCCTCCAGGTGCTCCGGTTTCCTCCCACACTCCAAAAACATACTGGTAGGTTAATTGGCTGCTATGAAAATTGATCCTAGTCTCTCCCTGTCTGTCTGTCTGTGTCTGTATGTGAGTGTGTGTCTATATTAGGGAATTTAGACTGTAAGCCCCAATGGGGCAGGGACTGATGTGAATGAGTTCTCTGTACAGCGCTGCGGAATTAGTGGCGCTATATAAATAAATGATGATGATGATGAATTAGCAGACATGGGTACAGTGTTGAGCAGAGGCTGGAAGAAGAGAGAGTAGGAGGAGTGTGGACAGAGGTGCAGTGACTGGAAGAAGAGGAAGCTGCAGGAATAGGGACAGTGCAAAAATAGCAGGAAGGAGAGTGGACGGGCCTGTTGTGTTTGGTGGGTGAGGTAGCGGCAGGAGGGTGGATGGGTCTGTTGTGTTTGGTGGATGAGGCCTGTTGTGTTTGGTGGATGAGGTAGCGGCAGAAGTGTGGACGGGCCTGCTGTGTTTGGTGGGTGAGGTAGCGGCAGGAGGGTGGATGGGTCTGTTGTGTTTGGTGGATGAGGCCTGTTGTGTTTGGTGGATGAGGTAGCGGCAGAAGTGTGGACAGGCCTGCTGTGTTTGGTGGGTGAGGTAGCGGCAGGAGGGTGGACGGGTCTGTTGTGTTTGGTGGATGAGGTAGTGGCAGGAGTGTGGACTGGCCCACTGTTTGGTGGATGAGGTAGTGGCAGGAGTGTGGACTGGCCCACTGTTTGGTGGATGAGGTAGTGGCAGGAGTGTGGACTGGCCTACTGTTTAGTGGATGAGGTAGCGGCAGGAGTGTAGACGGGTCCGTTGTGTTTGGTGGATGAGGTAGCGCCAGGAGTGTGGACGGGCCTGTTTATTTTGGTGGGTGAGGTATCGGGAGGAGTGTGGACAGGGCTGCTTTGGGTAGTGCATAAAGGTAGCAGTGAACAAAATGGCTGCAGGAGGTGGGATGGTCATTACTGGAGTGGAAGTATTAGGAATGGGACAGTTCTGTATTGGAAGGAGCAGCAGAGGAGGGCGTAGCAGGATTAGGGACAGGCTTGCAGTGACTGGAGGAAGAGGAAGTAAAGGTAGGAGGACTGATAGGAGAGGCTGTTCTACAGAGAAGAGAATGGGCACATATTAAGTGAGAAGGATGATGATTCCTTAATGACTGGGCCTTCACGGCGACTTAGTGCTTGGCACTTCTGCCTCACAGCACTGAGGTCATGAGCTCGATTCCCAATCATGGCCTTATATGTGTGGAGCTTGTATGTTCTCCTCGTGCTTGTGTGAGTTTCCTCCGGGTGCTCTGGTTTCCTCCCACACTCCAAAAAACATACTGGTAGGTTATTTAGCTGCTATCAAATTGACCCTAGTTTCTGTCTGTGTTTTTTTTGTGCATGTGTATATTTAGGAATTTAGACTGTAAGCTCTATTGGGGCAGGGACTGATGTGAGTTCTCTGTACAGTGCTCCCGAATTAGTGGAGCTATATAAATAGCTGATGATGATGGTCACCATAGAAATGAAAAAATTACACCTAGGCGACCAGCGGGCCCTTTCTTCTGTGAAAAGGCCATTAGTATTCACCTTGCACCAGAGCAAGCAGAATCAGCCTTAAGAGCTACTACACTCTGCTTTACAATGATAAGTGCTGACAAAACAAAATGTCCTACTATATAATTGTGGAAGGTACAGCAGTAAATTGTTTCACTAGGTCATTTTTCTCAATAGAATGTCATTGAACAGCAATTACCGTAACACAATCTATAAACTGGTTATCATAATAAGAACAGCCACTAGATGGCAACATATGAGTCCACTTAATGTGTGGTAACATCCTTCTTTGAAATGAAGACCAAATAAACTATGTATGGGAGGGATGATACATTATGCAGGCAAGTACCACTCCTCCACCTTAAATCTGTTGCAGATGCTGATGGTAGTACGTGTACAGTTTGATCAATGTCCAGCTTCTCTAGCTCCTTTATCATAGTATGCCTTTACTTTCAGGTCTTTCTGTGTAGTATATTCAACCATGTTTTCTATCACTTTGGGTAGTAACAACTTTTTTGCTGTTGGAAGCATTGGCCATCTTCTTCTGGACTGTAACCTTTTGTACTGGGCTACTGTTGATTTCCTCCAATCCAGTATTGTTTTCCAGGTATTTTTACCATGTCTTACTTTATAAGCTTTAATATATTTACTGCCATTCTGTGCTGCTGTGTAATATCCTTCTGGTCCAGGAGAAGCAGTCACAGCGCAGTTACCATCCAATAAAGACACGGGTGACTAGTACCTACTACACTCCTGGTTTCCTTGATGGGCGGGGTACAGTATGCTTAACACTGGGGTTGTTTTATCTTCTATACAACTTGTATTATATGATTGTGCAATGGCGCTATATTATATACTGGACGGTATGCTTAACCCATTGGAGCTTAAGGTGTTTTTTTTTTTTTTATTATTCTAATACAGAAGTAAATAACATGAATATATGTAAAACATTCTGTAAAATATATCCTTAATATAAACTTGTCTATTTACAATAATATATTTTTTTATATGTAATTTTTTATTAAAGATGAACTCAACCCAAAAAGTTCTGCTTCAGATGGAATATCCAACACTGTCTCAAAAGTTTATTTAGCTGGGGAATAGCCGGAAGTTTCCTATTGTTTTCTGTGCACCCAACACTGTTCTGCTTGCTCCTGTAGACCCCCACTTGCAGCATGTTCTGCTTATCTGATAGAAGCCTGGGATGGCAGCATTGAGGTGAGTCTTGTGGTGTCTGCTGCACTCTCACTGCTGCCGACCCAGTCACCCGGACCGCTGGTAAATAATGTTTTGACACTGAATTATTCTAAAAAAAATTGTTTTGAGTGGAATTATCCTTTTACATACAACTAAATATTTTTATATTACAGCAAATTATAATTCTTTATAAAGCACATAATAGAAAAAAAAAACAGTCTGGAAAACATAAAAATAGGCAATAGAATATTATATAATACTCCCTTTGGTGTAAACTTTTCCAACAGTTTGACATAAAGATTGTGAATAACTGAGCTTTCATAGCAACATCTGTAACCACGGAAACAGACTGTGGGGGACACTGTTTCCATGCTCACAGATTTTGCTACGCAAGGTCAGCTATTCACAAATCTTCTGTCAAATGTCAGCAACAGTTTGCTTCAATGTTTTTCAAGAGGCAATGCCAGACCTATTTTAAGTTTTTGGAATTATTCCAGCAACTTTTAGTTCCCAGAATAACAATTTAAATTGGACAAAATAATATTTCAGTGAAGTTAACCCTTAGTACATTTTAGTTGGTAATAAATGTGGTGGTGTAAAAGAAAATGGGTTGAAAGAGTGCATTGTATCTGGTGCTCATTGATTCTCATTATTCGGGCTACAATCTAGCACATCGATGCAGTTGTAGAGGACATGCATGGGAGCAGAGGATGTATAGTCTGTTTTGCAGGCAAATAAGAAATCTTAAGTGTGAAGCCTTAAGATCTCTGGGATTCTGGGAATAGATACTATGAAGTAGCATGTACAATGGTTTGCTTCCTCTAAAGGGAAAGGAAGATTTTAGACCACATGGTTCCAATTTTTTCTGTGCGTCATCAACATTTACTTACATAGCGCCAGCAAATTCTGCAGCGCTTTACATTTGAGAACATACATAGTTAGAAAAAAACAATACTGGGTAATACATACATACAGAGAGGTAAGAGGGACCTGCTTGCAAGCTTACAACCTATGGGACAATGGGTGTTTGATACATGAAGTTAAGTGCTAAACATTGCATCTTGGTCCAGCCAGATTGCAAAGGTAAAAAGTTCTTAGTGGGCTGTGTGATCAGTCACACAACTATGTTGGTCACAGGGTTGTTGTCTTGTGTTAGCTGTGTAGAAGTTGGTAATAGGGTAACTTAGGGAAGTTAAGAGGGTGGCTGATGTATTTCATTAGCTTGTCTGAAGAGGTGGGTTATCAGAGAACGCTTGTAGGTTTTAAGACTAGAGTATAGTCTTATTGTGCGAGGGAGGAGATTTGCAAATTGGTTCCCCATCTCTGTGACACCCAAATCTATATCTCTTCCTTAACTTCTCCCCTTCTGTACTATCTCGTGTAGCCAACTATCTTTCTGCTATCTCCACATGGATGTCCCAACGCTACCTGAAGATCAACATGTCCAAAACAAAACTTATCTTCCCTCCTCCCAGAATCACCACCTGGCCTCAAATCTCCCTCACTGTTAATAACACCACAATTTCCTCAGTCTCCCAAGCCTGCAGCCTTGGTGTCACACTTGACTACGCCCTCTGCTTTATTCCTCACATCCAGACTCTCTCCCAGTCCTGTTGACTTCACCCTAAGAATATTGCCAAAATACGCCCACTTACTACCAAAACTCTTATCCATTCTCTCATCTCCAGTCTTGACTACTGCAACCTCCTTCTATCTGGCTTTCCTGACACCCATATATCCTCACTTCAATACAAAGCCTTTGGTTCTCTGTCCCGTAATCCCCTTTTCTATACGTATCTCCCAACAAGACAGATTTGGGGTGGGACTGGTCCAGGAAATTAAGCAGATAACCTTTCTGAGTTTAGATCAGTGGTTCCTAAAATCTCTGCGGCACCCTTAGGGTCACCATCATTTTTTCAAGGCACCCCTAAAAGCCAAAATAATTACTGAGCAGTCCTGTTTTTTATAAGTATTTGGGTCAATACAGAAATACTTTTAAGTTGTTTAATACACATAAATCTAAGGAAAATATTTTTGTTTTTGTTTTTTCCTCAATTATATTTCTGTCGGAAGAATTTACAGCACTCATTAACAGGAATAAGATCAAACAAAATGAAACAATATGTTCAAAATCATCACACTGTCCCTTCATCAGTTTCCCTTTTATTACACTGCCCCTTTCATCCCCCATTCCTCGTCTTACCTTTTACTTGCCCTTCTTTCTTCAGACTCCTCTCTGCACCGCTTCTCACTGAAAATGTTTGGCGGGAGGAGGGTGTCAGGCGCTGTACTGGTATCTTTATTTGTGGACGAGCTGGAGGTGGCAGGCAGAGGGGGAGCTCTTGGTGCCTCCCTTGTGTTGCTTACCACCGTCCTGACCGCGGCATCCCTGTGAGATTTCCGCAGCACCCAGTTTGGGAACCGCTGAGTTAGAAACTAAACCTGTGTTTCTGTTCTTTGCTTCATAATTATCACATACCAAATGTGCTTTTGTCATTCCTTCTGAAAGAAAAGATTGTTGCTCCAACCTTCCCTTTAAGTCATCTTGCAGGATGCATATATCTCATGGCTGTTCCTATCTACCACCAAGTCACATCTCATACAGACTTGCTTGGTCTGCATCTAGTTAATTACACCCTAGTCTAAATGCATCAGACATCTGCATTAAACACTGTATGGTTTCTGGATGTGGTGCAGTAAGGAATGCTAATGTAATGTTTGTGCACAAAATAAGCCTCAAACTATGAGACATATGGACAATGGCAGATCCAGGGGACATATCAACCTTAGAATGAATATGAAAGGTTTCCCCAATGCAACTGTGCTCCTCTATTTAACAGATTGTTATTAAAAAGGAAACACTGTACCAGAATAACATTAGAAAAGCAGTAACATGTAACCATATCTGTGTAACCTGTCGCTCGCTGTGTTTGTCAGGCTTGTTATATCAGAGGGCTGAATTCCACTCCCCTCAATACAGAGGACTGCAGAGAATGGCTAAACTGCTGGCTCCAGTTGTCTAACAATTTGAAAGGTAAGGACTGTCTACCTGACATACTTGTGTGGGGTGAGTACTTACACATTGCTGTCCAGCTAAAGGTGTTAGTCAGTGTCTTGGGCTTTAAAGGTTAACTCCACTATGTGAAACTTTTCTTTTTACCTGAAGCTCTGGCCATCTTTGGAGGGCCAGTCCTTTACTTACAGCCAGCCCCTTCCATCCCATCCCAAACCCACCATCCTCTGTTTTGAACGGTGTAGTGAGAGCAGATTTCCACAGTGTTGTGCTCATCTGATGATGTGTTAGAGGGAGCCAGCCATAGGACTCTACAGCCCATCCCCTGAAATGGCAGAAGCTTCAGAATAGACAAGTGCTAGACATTCTACTAGATAAATCTTTTATTTAAAAACATCTGTTATTTCTATTGCCCCTTTCACACTTCTGCTTTAAAGGTAAATTAATCTTTTCGTAGCTCTGGCCAGTGCCACATATTTTATGTTATATTTTTACTGGAAACTTGTCTGTTCCATATAAAAATAGGATTTTGATAAATGTTTTATGTTTTTTTTTCAGCGTCTGAGGCTTCCTTATTGTTGCACAGCATGGTCTTACTATCCGCCAACTACCTCCAGTCTTTAAAGAAGTGATCACTTGGAAAATGGTCACTCTGCTCCCTGGAACACCCCTGGTACAGACACCGAGCTTGTTGTTCTCAAGTTACTTGAAACGTGCACTATGGAGGGATTTGGATTTTGTGGGTGCTGGAAGCCGTCCATTCTCGGAAGACTTTCACATTATGCATTATTAAGTGTTGTGAGCAATAGCTCTTTACCTGGAGAAATATTCAGAGGGGAAAAAACCTTGGACAGATGGGACCAAATAAAGGAAGGAAAACTTTAGTATCAAAACAACTTGAAGTCTAGTCAATTGACTAAACTGAACCGTTAAAATGACCTTAATTTTATTTTATGCAAGTGGATGTAAATTGGTGGTCAAAATACCTCTGAAGATTTTTTTTTTCCTCTTTTGTGGGGGGGAGGGGTTCTCTCCAGGTTTAAGAAAGGACCAACTTGGTACCTAGAATTGACACCTACTACTGAGAAATTATGTACAGTTGGTCTGAAATATAAAGTTAATATGTTTCTACAGCTCCAAACAGCCACTGTTTAATTGGGATTCTGTCTATCCCAATGGGGTTTGAACCACTGTTGCGGCTTTCCCCTGTATATGGTTGGTAGATGTATAATGCTAAACTACTGCCATTTTTGTTTTTTTAATGTGTTTTCTACATTTTAATAAGTGGTTGTATATTTTATTTCTGCTTGTGTTGGTTCGGTGTACACATAAATGTGTAAGATTTATAAAACAAGCTTTTGACACAATCTGACTTCTGTTATGGTTACTTTTGCTTTCTCGCTTAGAAATACTCTAAACCTTTTTTTTTCTTACAATAAACTCCATGGTAAAATGGTTTGGGTTTTTCCGAGCATATAAGCCCCTCCCTCACAACTATAACTATATTCCACGCTGGTAACCTCCTCGGAGGTTCTCATGGCTTCTTTGGTCCGCAACGCTGCCCTCTGATGAGCTTTAAATGAATACAGCAATCAGTGCAAGTGTATCCAGAATGGGGATTGGACAGATTGCTGGAGCCCTTGAAAACTAAATGTTATTGGTTAAGGCATGGATGAGTTCATTGGTAACCACATGGGGTTCGCAATATGGGAATCCTGTGGTATATCTAGTTGGGGGTTTGTGGAGTTGATAGAGAAGCCACTACTTTGCTGTGTGTAAACACTGGTTGCAACACAGTATTGTGTAGACCTAACAAACCAATTCAAATCTCTGCACCTGTATTCAAAGTCTGACATGTCTAATGGTTTGTTCAGATAAACATTTTAGTGCTGTATGTGTGTTAGCAGCTGCCCCTGTGAACAGCATGTTATCAGTGTTCCAACTGGAATGCATGATGTTTTCTTTCAGACTGGTGACATTTTCCTTATTAAGTTATAAGATATCCACATGCAAGAGGGCCACTTGTAGCCCACAAAACACACTTTAACGTGTCATCGTGAATGTGGAACAGAACTAGTTTAAGTTGCTGCTGTAGATACTTTAGGCAACATGTATGGTTTTTATACTGGCAAACAGACAAAGTACAGATGGTCACTTCTGTTTTTTTGTTTTTTTTAATCAACCCCATAAAAAGCAATTAATTGGTAGTTATTAAAAAAAAAAAAAAACCACAATCAATGGATATCTTCCATTCCCAAACTACAGGGGATAGTGGTCTATACTTTAGATAATAATGCAGGTATAATCTACTGCTATACACACATCCCCAAATCTTTTACCATTATCTATATCACAGGTAGACCCCACTCACTTTCCTATTGCAGTTACCTGTGCTAAATAAATAAGGGGCAGCAGTTGAGTGGGCGATTTTTTTTTTTTTTTTTTTGTTTTGTTTTGTTTTGTTTTGTTTTTCCCCAGTGTGAACCTCCACACACAGTACTTGCAGCTGAAGTTCCCTCTGACCGATAGCTGCTCAGTTTCCTGTCATACATTGGTGGCTCTAGTTCAGTGCAAACCCAGAAGGGGCAGCTGTTCTGAGTAAGACCCACCCAGAGGAATCAATTTAGAGAAATGAAGGGAGGCTGCACAGAGCTTTTTTCAGTTGGCGATGGGAAGTGCAAATACTTTGACAATGGATATGCCTCAACTTTGTAAGCTTGGTTACAAAGTATTATTGCGCAGCATATACTTTGCCCCAGGCATAGTTCAGCATGTTATGAGGACCAGATAAGGCTTATGTTTGCCATCAGCTATGCAAAGGATACAGCAGCTTTTGGAGCCAACTCTTGGATATTAGAGAAATTTGTTGAGGCTCAGACCATACAGCCATGAGCAGAAATATTGGCACCCGTGCGTTGTCTTCATATAGCTCACAATTTCCTCTAAACATAAAGCTTCATTAACAACAGTATTCTGGAAGCTGCTCTCCACGCTGTTGACTGGGCCTTCTCTCTGCTGGTTTGTGGCCCTTCTGCTCCTGCCTGCTGTCTCCGCCTCCGGTCGCGGCCTCGTCCTGCATTTCTCTCCAGAACTCCACGCCTGCTGCCCACCACCAGCCCTCTCTGTTTGTGCCCCTGGCAGCCTCCCTGGATGCCTCTGTGCCCTTCTCCGAGGAGGCCACTGGTACTCCTCTGCTCACTCCACTCCGCACTGCTCACTCCACCCTGTCCTCCTTACTTGGGTGCCTCAACCCCCTCTCTACCCCGTCACAGATTTCACATAACCCCTATCCCCTACCTGTCCCTCCCCCCCAGCCTTGGTCCCATCTCCCTCTCTCTGCATACAGGCACTCACTTTGCCCTGCCACCCCCATACCTCGGGCCCCTACCTGAACTTTGGACCCATCGGACCGCTCCTGGGACTACCTGTAATCTGTCTGGACTCACCTGTTCCTGTGTTCTCCATCTTCCACGCCTGGTACCGGCTCTCTGTAGCCCTTCATTGCTGCTATTATCATGTGTTTCATTCCAATTTAGCATAAGTTTACCTTAACGTTTATTTTAATTTTTACTTCACTTTATATTGTTTTTGCCACTGCCTTTCTGTTTTACTCCATTCTTTAGTCCTAATTTACTGTTTTATTCTGTTCTGATAGTCCTAAATTTGCTCTGGACCACTACGGTCTGCCTTTTGCTGCCTTCATTTCTGTTACTCCCTTACCCCTTCTCCTGCCTCCTCTGCCCCTTTCTCTCGCTCCCCGTCCCACTGTCTCTCACCATGCCGCCCCGCTCCTTTCCCATACCCATCCTCTCCCCTAGACCCCTTCACTGGCCCAACTCTCACTGTCCAATCTCTAACCCTCTTCCACGCTCCATCAACCCTGACAATCTCATCCACATCTCCCCACTTCCCTCCCTCCCCTTCTCATGTGCCCTCGCACTCCAGGTTCATCTGTAACAAGCTGTCCTCCATCCATGACTTCTTCATCTCCAACTCTCTTAACCTTCTTGCCATCACTAGAACCTGGCAACGCCTCACCCGCCGCTCTCTCCTATGGGGGTTCCTCCTTCACCCACTCCACCAGACCTGATGAGCGTCCAGGAGGTGGAGTGAGCCTCTTCCTATCCCCTAGCTGCACGTTTTGGGTCATTGCCACTTTTTGGGTCAAGTACACTCCATCAGTCTCTTCTCCCCCATCCACCTCCGTGGATGGGGGGAGAAGAGATCGTCCCCCCGGCCCCACCTCCCTTTTTCTCAACAACTTTGCTGCCTTACTTCCCCACTACCTTTCCTCTGACCTTCCCTCCATCATACTTGGCAACTTTAACATCCCTATTAACTAGAGATGCTCACTGACCCCCATGAACTGGTTTTGGATCTAGATTAGTTTCGTGTTTTGGTTTTTGCAAAGCCACCCTCGTGTGTTTTGGTTTTTTTGTTCCTACATTATTATTAACCTCAATAACACTAATTTCAAGTCATTTGCAATCAATTTAGATCTCACAGATCACAATATTATTTCCATACACTTTCAGATAATTACTGCAGCGACCTGGCTGGATGCTAAGCGACAAAGCAATGACACAAACACACGGCAGTTCCTAGGACACATTGGCACACAGCAGTGGCAGAGAAGAAAAATGGGGGTCCCCCTCGCTATGTTGGATCTAAAAAAGGAATTCAAAACTCACGAGCTCCAAGATCTGGCGAAGTCACGATGACGTTTTCGATTCCGAGGGCGTGCGACAGTACTGAGCCGGTGTGTTCGGCTCTCCAGGAACCGAGCCTGAGCATGTCTACTATTAACAACTACTCTGACCCTGCCACCATCACCCTTTCCACCTCACTCAGTGGACCTCAACCCCCAACTTCTGTCTTATTCACTCCCTTCACCTTGTCTTCTCTCATCTCTGCGATCTCTTTGACTTCTCCAACTCTCTCTTCCCACTCTTTGACCACCATCTCCTCTCCTTCACTCTGTCCTGCTCCCACCTCACCTAAAGCTACCCTCACTAGGCGCAACCTTGAGGCTCTCCTGTCGCCTCTTCCCTCCCAGGCGTCCTCTCTCTACAACCATTCCCTCACTACTGCCCTGGATGCTGTCACCCCTGCTTCTTTTTTTTCTGCCCACGCCGCCTCATTCCCCAACCTGGCACTATAAACTCACCCGCTTCCTCCAAAAGTGCCCTCGCACTGCTGAACGCCTCTGAAGGAAATCTCGTTCCCTTGCTGACTTCCTTCACTTTAAATTTATCCTCTCCTCATTCTGCTCTGCCCTCTCCATCACTAAATAATCCTTCTTTATGTCCCTCATTTCTTTCAGTCCTCCAATCCCCATCGCCTCTTTGCCACTTTCAACTCCTTCCTCTCTCCGTCCCGCTTTCCCTCTCCGCCACCTTTTTCTCCTCCAAAATTGAGGCCATCAGACTGAACATCTCCTCCCATCCTTTTTCCCACCACCCTCATTACTTCACCTCCCTCCAACAACCAACTCTGGTGCTCCTTCTGCCCTACATCGGGTGAAGAAGTTCGCTCCCTTATTCTTTCCTCTCCGCCCTCTACCTGTCTTCTCGATCCCATCCCCTCTCACCTCCTTCGCTATCGCTCTCCCACTGCAGGCTCTTACCTTGCACACCTTTTCAACCTATCACTCTCCTCTGGCGTAGTCCCCTCCTCATTTAAACACGCTATCATATATCCTATCCTTAAAAAAAACAATCTTGACCCCACCTCTCTTGCTAATTATCGCCCTCTTTCACTTCTCCACTTTGCCTCCAAAGTACTTGAGTGGATTGTCTGCAGCCGCCTCACCAGACACCTCACGGACAATTCCCTCCTGGACCCTCTCCAATCCAGTTTCCGCCCACTCCACTTCACTGAAAGTGCCCTGGCCAAAGTTACTAATGATCTCCTATCTGCCAAATCCAGGGGTCACTTCTCCCTGCTCATTCTCCTCGACCTCTCCGCAGTCTTAAACTAGCCCTTCCTGCTCCAAACCCTTCTCTCTCTGCCTTGCTGAATCTGTGCACGCCTGGTTCACCTCATACCTTGCTAACCGCATCTGTTTCCACGTCTGGTTCTTCCTCCACCCCCTCCCCTCTTCCTGTAGGAGTCTATCAAGGCTCTGATCTTAGCCCTCAACTCTTTTCACTCTATACATCCTCCCTTGGTGCTCTCATCTCCTTCTTCAGTATCACCTTTATGCTGATGACATTCAACACTACATCTCTTCTCCTTCCTCCACCCTCCTCTCTCGTGTATGTGACTGCCTCTCTGCCAACTCCTCCTGGATGTCCTCACGCTTTCTCAAAATTAACATCTCTAAAACTGAGCTCATTGTCTTTCCTCCCCCTAGACTCCCCTCCCACCATGACCTCTCTATCATTGTTAATAACACCACTATCTCCTCTGCCACTAAACTCTGCTGCCTGGGCGTCATCCTCGACGCCTCTCTCTCTTTTGCCCCCCACATTCAATCCCTTGCCCAAGCCTGTCGCTTCCAACTAGGCAACATTGCCTGCATCGCCCCTCTTTCTCTCTCAGGATGCCAGCAAAACTATCATCCACGCACTCATCTCTCGCCTCGATTATTGCAATCTCCTCCTTACTGGCCTCCCCCACTCCCATCTCGCCCCCCTTCACTCTATACTCAATGCGGCTGCAAAATTCATCTTTTCACGCCGCTCCTCCACTGCCTTGCCTTACACTGGCTCCCCTTTCCCTACAGAATCCTTTTCAAACACCTTACCATCACTTACAAGGCTCTTTCCCAGTCTACTGCCCCCTATATCTCTAACCTCTCCATTCACACTCTTGCCTGCTCCCTGCGCTCGGTTAATGACCGTCGCCTCTCCTCCACTCTGATCACCTGTTCCCACTCCAGAATCCAAGACTTCTCCCGTGCGGCCCCCCTTCACTGGAACGACCTCCCTCGCTCCATACGTCTCTCTCCTAATCTGTGCTCCTTCAAACGGGCACTTAAAACTCACCTGTTCCTCAAAGCCTACCAACCATCCACTTAACCCCCTCATCTCCACCGCTCATTTTCCCCTCCCGGTCCCCCTGTTCTCTCGTCCATGCTTTAACTGACTCCCCATTGTGCCTGGTTTTTGTTTACCCTCCCTTAGGATGTAAGCTAATATCAGCAGTTCCCTCCTGTCTCCATACCTGTGTTTCTGCTCTGTCTTTACTGCATTAGCCTGCCTGGAGTTTCTGAAGTATTGGTATTTTTTGTTTATTGTTCAGTACTGTTTCACCCTGTATAGTCTAGCGTTTGTACTGTGTACGATGCTGTGGAAATCTTGTCACGCCTAACAAATAAATGCCAAAAATAATATTCTGTCAATTTTACAGAACCTTTGTTTTTCTGAATTTAATACTATATATACTCTTAAATCAGAAACTGAGAAGATATATCATTGTCAAAATTGACACCTAAAACTTAATATGTGGTAAGACAGGCTTTTGTCAAAATAACTGCAATCAACCAGGTCCTATAAGCTATAATGGATGAGCTTACTGCGCCTCTCTACTGGCAATTTGATAGCAAGATAAGTTGGAAGTTCAGAAGCAAAATTGTGTCTACTGTGTGAAATGTATAAATATCATTCAAACAGCTGATATCACTGACTTTTGTATATGTAATATACAAAATAGTAAGTATAAAATCAGTTATCAGACAAGCAACCTTGCATTTGACCATTTGTAAAAATAATCTGGCATTATCGTCTAGGACATAGACATACAAATATTTTGTCTTTTAATTTGTGTTTAATTTTCTTTTTCTGCTTAACCTTTGTTTCCCGCACAGATTAAAATGAAGTAAAACTACAAGGGAACAAAAAAAAGACTAAAAGCGTTTACTGTCCCTAATACGAACATGTGGGCACATTACTTTTTATTGTTTTTTTTTTTATAGTTACCACTTTACAAAACAATACATTATTAGTCCACAGTTTACATCTTCCTCTACACTATGGATGTCCACTGATGAAATACAGAAATTGGCAAAGAACAATTAGCCGAACAGTCTATAGCACAGGGTTTTGCTGGGCTGTCTCCTGCAGAGTCCTTCTGGCACTTCAACCTGCCAACATAATTACATGTCAAATTCACAGCTCCGTTGCTGTGGGCATAAGACATTGGAACATATTTACATCAGCAGGTGGAGACCCAATTTCATCTGAGGATTCCCATAATACAGAGGAAAGGATCGATCTGTGTTCCACTGTTCAAGCTAGCGCAGAATCCGGAAAATCATGCACGTACTTATGGTTTTGCAGTATAGCCTTCCCAGAAGCAAAGCCTGATTTGGAGATATTAGATACGCAATCTTTGGCATCCTACACCGTCTCCAATATACTAGCGATACCCCATACCAGTCAATCTTTTATCAGGTGTTTTTACTCATTACCGGAGTTGGTTTTTACCTTTGATGAAAGAACATGTTTAAAATATGGGATGTAAAGAAAGCTGCCTTTCAGCCTCTGCCATCATTAAACCTACTGTGCCTAACATGAAATCCAGCAATGTCTGCAACAGAAGGTATTGACATGTTTATGGCTAGTTTATAACCAACGCTGCCCCAAAGAAGAAAAAAAAGATCTAAACGGTCATCTAGAAATTGTGAGCAGATTCATGCAAACCTTTATGTAATTGTCCTTTTCAGCAATGTACCCAGAAAAGTTGACTTGCTTCATAGATTAAGACAAGATCTAAATCCAATTAGTAGATAGTCCATTTCAAACTTAATTGATTCACATTTTGCAATGACGAGATCCAATATGTCTATATTAGCTAGCAATGCATCTTTTAGCTCAACACAAACCCAGTATGCATTGATTCTTGGATGAGTCTTTAATTTGTTTTAGAGAAAAAGCCCCATGTGGGAGAGAAAGTGAAATGTAGGGGAAAATTGAATTCCTTGTTATATGCTGCCTTTGTAACAGTAATATGGATTTTTACATGCACCCCGTATAGGCGGTGCAGGAAGATCTGTGATGTTCGGGTACTATAGTACCTGATAATGAGCACAGCCAGAGATTGCGGTGATGTCCAGTGGCTCACCTCTAGAGATGAATGGATGTTTAGTCACCCTCTAATGATTAATGAATTCACACTTCAATAAAAAAAAAAAAAAAAACACACAGAAAGCTCTATAATGCATTGTAAATGTCTAAGTTTCTATTAGGAGCTTACTGAACACATGTTGATGACTCCAGTAATATTTGGCCCATTCCCACATACCAAGATAATTAGATAACCCCCTACCCCAAAGTGCCATGCATTATGTTCCCAGTAGCCTGCCTGCGTTTTCTACAATGTCATTTTCTGTAAAAAAGACTAAAAAAAATTGTGAGAATTCAAAACATGTGAAGAGCCACTTTATACATTTAACCTGTGGGGATAGATTGCTAAAATGTGTGACATTTAATTACTATGCTGCAAATGCAAGTCACTTTAGTGTCTGACCAAGAACCTCTAAAAAATTTTTTTTAAAAAAAACCCAAAAATTGCGCCAAACTGTCAACACTGAGGACACTGACCATGCGTGTGGAAGCGTTGGAATAAAGGTGTCAATACTGCACGGAAATCAGGCAAATGGAGATGGTAAATTGCAACCTACAAAGTGAATCTGTGAGCTGGGACTGGTTAAAGTACATGTCTATGTCTAGGAGACGGCTTTATGACCAGTTGCTATCTTTTGAGTTAATAATGTGTCACCTAACTAATTTTTTGGCTACACAGAGTAAATAATAAAAAAATATCACATCTGGGAAATGAGATACTTGTTATTTTACTGTAGCTTTTTAATCCTTTTTTATGAGCTAATCATGGGCTCCAACACAGAATTAACACTTGACCTAGACAAGTGCAATTTTTAAAAATCAAAATTTGAAATATAATTTTGCAAAAAATGAAAACAATGTTTAGTCCCAATTTAGAGATCCATCATTTTCTCAGCAAATAATGTACAGTATCACATTGCTTCTAATTTTATAATAATTAAGCTCATTTCTAAAATCCTTTAAATGGAGTTTCTTTATCTTTGACCATCTGATTTCTTGTGAATGTTAAAATGTACAAGTAACGTCTGAACCAATATTCATGAGAATTCATTCCAATAACTAGGGATATTGCAGAGGCAGACAGACACAAACAAGTTCAGTGTATGGAGTCACATGCCTATTGATACAAGAGCCTTATAACTATTCAGTGCTAATGGAGTCAATCCAATCTAAACATTTTGACCTTGTTCCAATTACTTCAAACTTGCTTACACATGGGTACGTAGGAGTGGGCCATGCTGAAATAGCATCATAACGCTTATTGGTTACTGTAGTGTTTCCCAAACCCAGTCCTCAGGGACCCCTAACAGTGCATGTTTTCCATATCTCTAAGCTGGAGCACAGGTGTATTCATTACTGAATGACACATTTTGAAAGATCCACAGGTGGTATAATTATTTCACTTGTGACCTGGAAAACCTGCACTGTTAGGGGTCCCTGTGAACTGGATTTGGGAAACACTGGGTTACAGCTTAACAGCAGCACAGACTGTTTTAGCCCAGAAACTTCATAACTGGATGTGCAGGATATAATGTATGAGCACAACAGTTGATCGTACCTTTGTGAAATGTACATACATCAATGTAGACTGATACCAACGTTTCAGACTCCAGACCCAGGGAAAGAACAGTCCAGAAATTCTATAGTTTGAGCATAATTTCATTTATTCTTACATTTAAATATTCTCTTAAATACAGAATTGTCACAATTCAGAAATTCTAGAAACGCAAACAAGAATGCTGGAGGAAAAAAAGAACATGGCAATTTTTGGATTTTACATTGAAATTATTAATTTGTGTACAGTTTCATGAAGGAAGCAAGTCAGAGAGGTGATTAATAAGTTACACTGGTAAACAAGAGGGCTCGGGAAGAAGATTAAGCTAAACACTACAAAATTAAACAGTAGTGACATGAAAACTGAATATTGCAAGAGGCATTTAGTCTCTCACAAGGTGGCTATGTGTAGATCACAGGTGATTTGTGGTCCTCCAGTCGTTGAAACACAACACTCAGTTCAACATCCGCAGGACACACAGAATGTAGACACCCGCTTGCTAAACAAGGAAAGAAAATTCAAAAAACACCCTAACTATAGAAATCTGGTAACCATAAAAAAATGGATTTTTGAAATTCTATGGACATCATTTTTACACATATCTGACCACCCTGTCTTTCCATTCTCCAACTCTTCTGAGCCCACATCACAATTTGTATCATCATAGTGTGGTCATGTAAAACTATGCATTGCTTTACCACGAATAATGCACAAATAAATATTGCACCTTAGCAATACATAAATCTATACAGTTTAAGATTTTTGCACAAAGCCCACTGTCAATGCAATACTGGATATTTTATTATTCCAGCTCAGCACTTTTAAAATTTAACAAAAAAAATAAAAATAAAACCATGGTCTTAATATGAAAACACCTTATTTTAGTTACAGCTATTTCAAGTATAAGTCTCACACATAGTGTATCACAGCCTGCAGAGAACCTGGGCAAGGAGGAATGAGCCAGCATTGTGGGTGATTTGGAATAAGTGTGTGGTCCGGTTGGATTGCTGGAACTCAATGACAATTTGTTTTGTACACATAACAGACCAAGCAGGTATAAAAGTAGTATTAAATATAAATCACATTTTTTTGAACACTGACAAATTGTAGCTCCACAACTACAGCTACAGAACCTTATAATTCCTATTTCTGATCTGGAGTAAAGATCTCGTCTGCCATGCTGGAAGGATCTCTGCTCGAGGTAGAGCATTTATTTATTAGATTGTCATACTTTAAAACGTTCCATATTAAATGCTTCAGACTACTGCTAAAACTACCAACCGCCCAACATTCTAAACCTGCCAACCAAGCATCATGGATATATATGCAGAAGGGAGGTATTGGGTATTCTTAGCTTAGCACTATTTTGCCAGATTATGAATATCATGGATCATATTTATTAATATGGGGCAAGGAGCTATAACGTGTTGTAACACATAGCAATAGATATCCACTTTTAGCAGCCTAGTGTTGACATGATTGGTTGCTATGGGTTACAGCATCTTAAATGCACTTTTTTTTTTTTTTTTAAATAAAGAAACAGTTTTAAGAAAAGTTTCTAAGGGTTAGATCTAGACCAGTGGTGGGCAACCGGCAGCTCTCTGCACAGTGCAGGAAGGTCACAATACCCGGGGGAGGGAATGCACTGTGCTCTCCTTCCTCTGTGTGGTTCCTTTGAAGGCTGAAGGACAGCATTCAAAGGAGGCGGTTTAAATTTGCAGAACTATATGGAACCAATTCCATAGTTTTTCCGATCTCTGGACTTCCATAAAAAAGTGTGGTGGCAATTGTCTCACGTATTGACCTGGCAATAAATAGTCTATGACGAATTTCCACACCCGAATCCTATATGTCTTTTTACTGTCAACATGTTCGCTCTGAAATAATGAACCTGTTGTTTCAGGCAGCAGCACTTGGGGTAACAAATAGCCAGAAAGGCATAGAAAATGACAAATAAAAGAAATAATATTTAATTTGTTATAACACAATCTATAGAAAGGTTTAAGTTCGCTGGTAAGATTAGTAAAGTGCATTATTAACTTGTCACTTCAGATTCCTCTTTTTGTGCCTTCTTCTCATATAATGTATTCTTCTGGGGTTTCTAAGATAATATTTGTTAAAGAGGAGTATTCAAAATGCAATTAAAGAGTGTTCTAAACAAAATCAGAAAACATTCCATTGGGGGTGGGGATTATAAGGGCTCCAAGGCTGGCGGAGATAGTACTACGCATGCTGTGCTCGTATGCACCGGCTCACTGCAGAGTGTCCCTGTAAACTCATTGTAAAGAAAAACCTCCGTAGACATGGTTTAATACCCATTTACCATAATGAAACACTTTCAAATATGTACTTGTATAAAACAAGGTGATTTCTACATAAGCACTTCAGTGCTATCCATGTTTACAAAAGGTGCAAATTCATATACAGGATAAGCACACACAATATAGACATAGTTTCGGTAATGTCTTCTGACTGACCCCTCCCCCCACTATTCCCAGAGACAAACATTTATATAACCGTGGAAATATTAGACCCTGGACCCTAGTTTTCAATATTTACCAAATGTACAATACAAATCCTCTTATTCTGTATGTGAAATGCAATATTTACTATCTATTATTATTGTCATTTTAGCTTTATAGAAAAGGAGTATTTACAGTGACATTAACCCAAGTTCAGTGAACAGATTATGGTGATTGGACAGCACCAAGTACCACCTAGGAAAGGTATAGATACAACTGCTCAGCAGAACACTTCCCTTGAAATTATTTTAAAATGTTGATGACTATGAAGGAATTCCTTCAGTGACTATTTAAAAAATTAATCCACATTCTGATGGGATTACAAATGGTAATCAGACTACTAGATATTGTATTAAAAATAAATAAAATGAATGGAGCATAGTTTACCATCAAATAGGTGTTGGTCACCTGTCAAGTTCATACTGTGGCACGCAACCTGTATTCAAAGTATGCTGTCTTCCAAAAGCCTATTTCTTCCAAATGAGATTGGTGTTTATTGCCCATCAGTATTATTTAGTGTGTGGCACATAGACATCATATGTTAAAAATAATCTGTGGAGAAGGGGTAAATAATCTTCAGTTATGAATATTACATTTCTCCTAGTATATGTACAACATTAAGTACATATCTCTGCAAGAGATGCCAGACACGGAATCATGATGTCACTTCTAGAAATGTATAGAATATACCGGGTAATACAGGTATGATAGACATTTCTTGCTCTACCGCCTGCCATTTCCATATAAACTAAATAGAAGTCAGGGGCTGTCTGGACAGGGGGACATCTGCCCCCCCTAGCCGGTCACATAGTGGGCTACCTTGGGTTGCTATTGGAACAGTGCCATAACGGACAAATTTCCAAAATTGTAGAATTCTTGTTTGACTTCACCGTGTAATAACTTTGGAGCTAAAAAAGTACATTAATATACCATTGGACTAATATGCCTATAACAGGCAGCACGGTGGCTTAGTGGTTAGCACTTCTGACTCACAGCACTAGAGTCATGAGTTTGACTCCTGACCAAGGTTTTATCTGTGTGGAGTTTGTATGTTCTCCCTGTGTTTGTGTGGGTGTCCTCCAGGTGCTCTGGTTTTCTCCCACACTCCAAACACATACTAGTAGGTTAATAGGCCGTTATCAAATTGACCCCAGTCTCTCTCGGTCTGTGTGTGTATATGTATGTTAGGGGATTTAGATTGTAAGCTCCAATGGGGCAGGGACTAATGGGAACGAGCGCTGCAGAATTAGTGGCGCTATATAAATAAATAGATGATAACAGTTTTGCATGGTTGTATTTGATGTTACTTTTATTTGGACTATCAGCTCCAGTTTATGTATTTATTTTAGGAACTGTCTTCTTTGTCAGGTCAAACAGGACTGATCAAATACACAATGAGCTTAACATACAAAAACTTTTATTCTTGAATGTCTCTATACAATGCTTATTTATAAACCCTGTCTAAGCAATCAATACACCAAAGGGGAGGGAAAAGTTATGTGTAATAAGCAGTTATTTTGATTTAGTAATGAGCTGGGGTTTAAAATGATCTATTTGGACAGGAGACATTAATTGAAAGCATTGGAAAAAAAAAATGCCCAAGCAGCCAGAGGAACATACCTAGGGCAGAATATTCAGGAAATAGTTCCCATCTTATAATTTTTGTTCCTTTATTTGCCATTTAAGCTTTTGCACAGTATAATTAAATTGAGGGTGCGTTGGTCAAAGGGGTGGTGGTGCAAAGTTATTAATTTAGGGCATATTAATCCAGCCACTCCGAGTACAGCCACGCCCACTCATGACTACAGCATACACTACTTAGTGTACATAGCCTTCACCTAAATACACAGAAGTCATTTTGTGGGATAAATCTATATTCAGCCTATCCATTTAATAGGAACTAGCAGCTCACCAAGTGCATTGTTTGGCTCCAAAAAAATGGCTGCCGCTGGTGTGCGTAAATGACAGGTACATTTTAACAAAGGTCAGGGTAGTACTCTCCTTTTTAAATCATACTCCCTATTTCCAATACAACTAGAACACAGTGTCCTTAATTACATATTCCCAACGCAAATGCTAGTCACATGTTGCCCATGTGACAAAGTCACGTGTCACGTTTAGGAACAATCTTTCTTTGCTTCAAGGCTAGCATGTTGTGTACACAGTACATTCACATTAGAGTTACATTAGTCCCTTTCACACACAATCAAATTCTTTTTCTATATTTTACCAACGCCCATCTATTTTTAGTAGGGGATAAAAGATCCGCTTTTCGTTACGAGCTTCCGTATTTAATCAACAACTGTAACAACATAGAAACATTAGCACATAACATAGATCTGATCTCCCATCCTATAAAGAATACAAGCTATAGTGAATGCTTGGGCAAAACATTTCCTCCTAGTGCCAGTCTGTTGTAAAAAACAGAGGTCTTTGTCATTTTACATATGTTGTGAAAGCACCTTTTCGGGATAGAAAAACATCTATATTTGTGCACTAGTGCATTAGAGCACTTTCAAAGTATACAAAAGTTTAACAAATAAAAAGCAAACTTTTCACAGTACCATTCTCTCTATAATCATGCCAAGCAGGAGGAAGCTGCTTGCTGCGTTAATGTAAGGCATTGTATCCAATTATATCGAAGTGCTCCACATGTGTGAATTAGTCTGGCTATTGATATTAGGAGATACCACATGTTCTATATCTTCTGTTATTAACGCTCAGGTCCAATGACTATCAGAGGAGTTCAACTTTTATCTAACCCCTATCAATTGGTGTGTCAGTAAAGTAGTCATTTTAACTGGCGCAACTGTGAAAAATTAGGAATATTCCCAAAATTTTGATGGGTGACATGCCTGCAGTACTCAGAGAAACCTCTAGACTGGTGATGGGCAATAGGTGGTCTACTGAGCCTCAATCATTGACCCCCCCCCCCTCCCCAGCTGCTTTGTCCCTGTTGGTCTTTTCCTTGCTTTATGACCTGTTGAGCCAAACTCTCATTCTCTACTTTATATCCAACAAGCTTCACCTCAGGGGGTCATAAAGCAGAGGATAAGACTGAATCTGATTATATTCTTTACCCAGAACAGCTACCATCTGTATCATGTGACCACCACCACACAACACACGGAGGTCACACAGCCTCAGCAGCACATCCGAGATCAGAGGGAGAGGACTGTGCTGGCTCCATCCGCTCGCCACAGGGAAGCTAAAACAAAGTAAAGAATGTTTAGGCAGGGTTTTATTGGCCATTAAATATAGCTTTTTATATGATACCTGAGGGACTAGAGGGGTGTTTTATTGCAAGTGGTGGGTATAGGGGGAGTTTTGGGGTGAATGTAGTTCTAAATGGCACATGGGGGTATTTTGGTGTTTGGTGGTATATGGGTATGTTGGGGGCACATTTGAAATCTATTCTAAGGGCATCTGGTGTCTCTTGCTTTGATTTAAAATTGTTTTAACTTCTTCATGAGAGTTAGGTTAATGTGAGGCCATTTTGAATGTTGGAGGCTGCACACGTAACCCTTGAACTGCGTCAGGTGCCCATCTCTGCTCTGTACTATAACCACATAATAAATCTCACAGTGGGCACTGGGGTTCTCAAGGCAATGCAGACCGGGGATTATTCATTGCCGAGGTATGTCAGTGAGATATTTTCTATAATACAATTTTAATTGAAATGTTATTTTATGGCTCTCCTAGTTTGTATTGTCCTCTTCTACAATGAGTAAAGTTAAAATGGCATTCACCTGTAAAGGCTCATACCGATTAGCATTGTATATACATTTTTAACTCATGCAAATACATGTAAACAGATATGAAAACGCATCAGGAGGCCCAAATGGACCTCTAATGCTAGCAGGTATTTCGTCTAATGAAGCTTGTAATATATTAGCTTTCATATGTATTCCAGGAACCTGAGGTCTTGCTTTAATTTATTCTCTCGTCTAATTCATCACCACTTAGCAGATAGGCTGTAAGATAGTCTTTTTAAATCATCAGATTATATAGATCAGCTAGGAAACTTTGCAACAAAAATAATAATTAAAAAAAAGAAGCCTATGAGGCCAGAGTTCAGCCCCTGTGGTCTATCTGTGCCTTTACTCAACGAAGAATTTCAGTCTCTATGTTCCTTTTAGCCAACACCACAATCCCCTCCTCCATTAATTAGTTTGGTCAGTCGATTGTCTCCTGCCATAAGCACTGTGAGATTTTAAAATTGTCCCAGAATCACGTCCTTCAGAATAGCCTGAATATTGGTATGTTGGGATCTGGACCCCCACAGGTCTCCTAGTTGGTGGTTAGCAAAGTATAAGCCAAAAGTACAAGAATTCTACTTAAGTTTTCCCACTAATATTCAAAAACAAATAGATATTTTGTCATGTGGGGAAATGGTGCCCTTTTGTGGCCCAATCACCCCTCTGAACTGCCACAGACGATTCCATGAGAAACTCATGGGTAACGGCACATAATACAATGATTCTGTACAGGTTCTCTCAACATGATCCTTAAGTAATCCCAAACGGCAGAGGATATTCATAGGAATGATTAGAAAACCTTCAAATCAGAGCCAGATTAATTCAATGGACTTTTCTACAACCCAGGAGCCTCTGGCAGTTAAGGAAGGGGGGGGGGGGGGGGGGGAAGCCAAGAAAGATTTTTGTGTAGCCTTTAATTTATTTATTTTTTCCATAATGTCTACTTTTCTGCCCCTAGTCCCGACTGTCACTGTATGTGGCCATTCCCGTTAGGCAGTTAGCAGCAAATCCGATTGTTAGCTGCCCTGCTCTCCCTGTCCATGCGGGGGCGGTGCGCAGTGTGCTGCTTACCGAGGAGGTCTCGTGAGATTGTGAGACTATGACCTCTCTACGTCACTCTCACGAGACCTCCCTTACTAAGCAGCGCACTGAGCACCGTGCCCGCACTGACAGGGCAAGATGAAGAGGTGCCACCCAGAGCCTGTTGCAGCAAAGAGGAGAGGACCATAAGAATGCAGCAGCGGGGGCAAAAAGATGGAGGGGAGCACGGAGTTGATACATTAGGGCTGAAGGTGGATAAAACCTGTCATTATGAGCTGGGGGGACGTGTGTCCTTATGAGCTGGGGGACGTGTGTCCTTATGAGCTGGGGGGACGTGTGTCCTTATGAGCTGGGGGGACGTGTGTGTCCTTATGAGCTGGGGGGACGTGTGTGTCCTTATGAGCTGGGGGGACGTGTGTGTCCTTATGAGCTGGGGGGACGTGTGTGTCCTTATGAGCTGGGGGGACGTGTGTGTCCTTATGAGCTGGGGGGACGTGTGTGTCCTTATGAGCTGGGGGGACGTGTGTGTCCTTATGAGCTGGGGGGACATGTGTGTCCTTATGAGCTGGGGGGACATGTGTGTCCTTATGAGCTGGGGGGACATGTGTGTCCTTATGAGCTGGGGGGACATGTGTGTCCTTATGAGCTGGGGGGACATGTGTGTCCTTATGAGCTGGGGGGACATGTGTGTCCTTATGAGCTGGGGGGACATGTGTGTCATTATGAAGAGGGTGACCAGTAATATCGGATGGGGGCCTCACGGTACCCGTAGCCCAGGGGCCTACAGTTTCTAAATCCGGCCCTGCCTTCAACACATTAACTGCCAATAGTACTGGCAGTTAGAAGATATCTAGGTCTAGAACCGACAGCCTTAATTTTGCCCTCAGTCACCCCCAAAAAAATGAATGTTTTCCAGATCGCCTTGTTGATTAAGTAAATAATAAGTAGCACATGTCGATCTTTTAGAATTAGTTGGTCACCAATCGTATTCCTGGTAGAATTGGAAAACACACCAACTTAGGCATGCCTGGACACCACCATGGCTCTTAGGATATTTACAATCATTTACAAGTGCCTGTTCTTCATTTTTAATAATGACAGACATCAAAATATAATTTTAAGAAAAAAAGAAAACCAAACTTTAGCAGTCAAGCTAGGACAATAGCTCACCGGTCCAATAGCTCACAGCTATTGGAACGTATGCCATTACCGAAGACAGGAGGGTGACTTACACGCACATTTTCCATCTATGCTTAGGGTTCTCTTACATGCATGATCACTTTGCATGACTTAACTTTCTGGACTTCCTAAAATGTTCCAGTGCATTTATTTATTTTCAATATACAAAGAACCCCCTGGCATCAAATCACTGGCTACATTTAAAAAGGGTCATGTATGATGGATTCGCAATAAAATAAAAAATAACCAAAATATAATGTTTTAGTTAAAATGGAAATAAGCACACTATGAAAATAGAAATCTCTTCCATCCTAGCGGCAGATGCCAAAATCTTTATTAGCCAAATGAAACTAATTTACTCATTGGATTAGCTCAATCTTAAAATTGTCAACTTTGTATTTTGCCAATAAAGCTAGGACCATATATTCATCTACTGCAAGAAACAGAAGCCGCAGGACATTAAAAACACTGCAGTGCTATCTGCTTTTAAAAGATTTGCTAAAATAACAAAAATAAAAAAAAAACAGGCTGATCATCAATACTTGGAAATAAATATCTTGTATCAATCTCTCTGATGATTTCATAATTTAACACAATAATTCAAAGTAAAAAATCTACTTAAAAAATAAAAAATAAATGAACCTTATACATATTGTTTGTTTATACACATGCGCAAACCCCTTAATGAAATGGGCTCAGTGCTTGAAATTGATACCATAATCCATATTGGTAAAAGACTAGCACATTTGAGATCACGAAAATTACAACTGTCCCCTTAAATTGTCCAGGTTGAAAGATTAGCAGCTTTATAGTTGAGGAGAGTCCTGTAGTTGTTGAAGTTAAAGTGCTTTTGCACTGTCGTTTTAAACTTAAAAGAAAAAGAAAAGGCAGCTCAGCTCTCCAAACTGTAGAGATTTCAGTCTAATCCTATTCAATAGCACCATACTACCTGGGCATGTTTGCTTAATATACACAGTATGCTCCCACTTTTCTATATTGGCTGACATAGGACGCCAGGAATCCACAACAGATTGATCTGAAGAAAGTCAGAAATCATGCACAGGAAAAGGGTAGACTGCCACCTGGTGAGATATTTGTTTCGGCAAAAAAAAATTCTTTAATTTATTTTACATCTGTTGTTGATTTGTCAATACAGTTTGAAGTTATGAAAACTAATGTTTGAATAGTGTGTCAATTACAACGTCTTAGTGGTCACCAAGTAAGAAATGGGGAAAATATTGCAACAAAACCCAGCAACCTGTTAAACGTACTCCCCGCTACGCCAAATGTACTCAATGGCAAGTTAGCAGGAGGTTTATATTAGTTTGGACAAGCCATTAATTACAAAACTAATTTCAAGTTATCACAGTTCTTCTGAACAAATATAGAAAGGAAAGGGACAGTTCTTAATTATTATTTTTTTGTCTCGCATACCCAGTAACTTATTTTTTGCCCCTTCAGTAACAAAAATTGACATTGGGGAATGAAGACAAAGTATAAATAGATATCTCTCACAGGTGAGCACAGGGTCGAAAGACAAGAGAGGGACAGGAAGTTGTATAAGTGGAGGGGGAAAATTGGAGTGGCTTGTGCAAAATACTTGCTAATAGTGTCACACAGTCAGGGAACTCTCTGCAGAAAAATGCTGGCCTGACCAGGAGGTTTGGCTGTCAGAATTTTCCTGCAGCTTCCCCTCCTCACTTACAGAGCTTTCTAGTGGCCCGTTAGTCTGTGTTGCCAAGACAGAGGAATTCCCAGCAGACTCTGGCACTGGGTTACCCTCTTTGGAACAGGGGGTCATGACTGTGCAATCCTCTGTATCTACCTTAACTGAACCACTTAGCTCTGTGGTCTTAGAGTGGACAGATTTTGTCACTTCTGACCCTGTGTCTAAGCCTGTTGAGTTGTGATCATAAATAAACACATTTACATCTGTGTAATCCGGTGGCGTAGCTGGTCTCCCTGAATCCTCATCGGTATAACAGAGGACAGAAGAACCAGAAGATAGTAAGCCAGGATTGATGGAGGAATGGCAGGTGGACGGTGGTAGTGAGATGGGCGTCTCCAGAAGGCAGACCTCTAGACTCTCCACACTGGAGTCCAGACTGAGACTAGAGCCACTAGAGGCCTCATCACCTTCATCCAGCAGCCTTTGGCGTTCTTCGGCGCTCTGCAGGTGTCGAACAGCAGCCTCGTTCTCCAAGTGATAGTTCTCAGCAATGAATTCATGGAAGTCTTGTGTCTCCTGGTGTGGGTGGGCAACAAGAGAGGCATGAGGAAGCTTCTCTTCAAGGGCTTGAGGGCGTGGTTGCTGGCGCTTATTTTCCAGCTCAAGTTTCATAATAGTATGAAGGTAATGAGTCCTTACACGGATAGGGTTAAATTCTATGCGACCAGCAATGTTACTGCAGCCATCTCTGGAACATCCACATGGAAAGGACATACGATCCACCTATAAGGGTCAGATCAGAATCCAGGGAAGAAACAGGAAGAACAGTTTGAGTAAGACTGCACAAGGATAAAGAAGGATTGCTTACAGCACATAACATGAAACAAGAAAAATTAAGCAAAATAACCTATAGTTTTACTAAATGTAAAAGTTTTGTTCGATGAAAGACTTTAAAGTTTAACCCGACCAAAACATCTATAAGGAATATGCCAGAGGTTCATTTATGCTATAACAAGAACTACTAATTGATTATGCATAAAGCGTCCTGGGCTCAATTTCATCTACTCATTTGAACTTCTAAAACATCAACCATTTGGGTTCTTTAGGATCTAAAGATAAATCTGTATAATACAATTCATAAGGACAGTTTCTTTTAAACATGTAGATTCCAGAGGGACAGACAAGCACACTCTTGTCACCAACCTGACACTTTATCCCAGCCTGACTGCATGGACAAGCTTCTGGGTCACAGAATAGGCGGCAGTCACACCCACATTCCTCTCTGGAAAGGCGGATGGCCCGAAGTTCCTGCTTCTCATCGGCATCTATACGGTGGACACCAGCAGCCCGAAGCAGAGCTCGGCGCCTCTTTGTTGGCAATGGCTGAAGGAAGAAGTAATCATCTACTTCTACATTGTCTACATCTATGTCTTCATCCGATACATCCTCCAAGGTGAGGCCATCGGCTTCTTCAGACTCTACGGTACCATTTTTAGTCAGCTGTAAAAGAAGAGAAGAACAATGAGTTACATCTGTCAGATCTTATGAATGAAAGCGCTACCAGAGGAGAGCAAGCAAAGGAGACAGGAGGGTTATTGCCCCCGTAGGACACTCGTTCATCAGTTTATTACTGGTAGATATGTAGATGATTAATAGCCCATATAAACAGTAATGTTAGATTTCACTACTACTTAAGGAAACAGCCATAGCAATGACCTTTACAAAGAAGGACCCAGCCACCGAAGCCTCACTGCTAGCTGCCGCCATACTCTCTTATAACAGACTATTATTAATATCCAGGTGGGGTTGCACCACTAAGGGACACTTACATTTTCTTGCCCTCTTGGGTCAAATGCTGCTTTCCTACTACCCGACTGCTACAACAGGATCTGTTTATTTCAGATTTATCATTTTTAATAAGTGTTTTAAAAATTGCTAGATTATACAAACGTTCCATTTCTATCACAGTGTATTTAAAACACTTCATGGTGATGCATTATGACCACAGGTTTATAGTTATAACGAATTGCTGACTGCAGCAGTCCATAATCCCTGCAGAGGACAGACAAGGGAAGTGCGGTCCACAAATTCTAGGACGGCCTTAGTCACATGCGGCTCTCACAAAGAGTTGTAGAAATACAGGTCTCAGTTTGAACTGCTTTGGCAATAGGATGCTTTCAATATTAATAAGAGTTCAAGTGGACGACAGCAGCTATAAAACAGATTACATTACATCCGCACTATATTTTGGCTCATTCTACACTGTAATGACATCTCCACTCTTAAACAACACACTAAAGATAAATTCCATATAGTAATGCAAAAACACTTTCACGGTGACTTTGGGTTACTATTTTATTGATATAGTCTAGCTGCATGCAACAGACAATGTAAAATACAGCATAGCAGGGTGTGACCAAATACTAGAAAGTTAGTACAAACAGTAGTAAATACCTAACTTCAATCAAGAATAGTAATGGCCTATTTACGGATGGCTCTGTAGTTGTACTTCACTGTTGGGAACACAGAGATTACGACAACTTTATACTGCTCATTTTACTTGCATTTGAGATGTTTACGGTTTCTTAGCTCTTGAACCGGAGCTATACCAACTCCAAGAAGGCAAATGTAAAACAACACATAGGCATAAAAGTCATATAATTCTAAATAAGCCATAGTCTTAATGAACAAGGATGTTTATATTGTTTTCCATAGGGAGGTTTCATCATGCACACCTTAGGGAATCAAGGGAAAAAGTAGGCTGTGCAGGAGCATGATGCAAGTATACTTTAATGAACATCAGGCTTGTAAACCTGCATATGTTCACTGCCAGCAAGAGGAGACACACATTGAGATGGGATTGGGGGTAACTGTCCAGGAGGAAATCTTTTTGCATAGACTGTTTTTCAATCCGTTACGGTCAAACAAAAGGTCAGATCTAAAATACTTTTCTGCTAATGCAATTCAGTATAAACTAAGGGGTTCTGTGTGCTCAAAACGTTCTGTAGAAATAAATGTTGCTACTTACACAAACGGAAACAGAGATTGTAAAGGACTTATGAATACTGGATGACAAAGCTCACAGTGCTGCAAAGGGATGCATAAAAAGGGGATAAATGCATGTGATGCATCCATAGTATTCCCATTGTTTATGTCACAAGTCAGAACACAGAATATAGAGTATAATATTGGGCACCTCACAGTAAGGAGGACAAAGGATCAGAGTGTACACAGGCAGGCAACCATGGTAATAAATGGAAAGATGAAATTATAAAGGTAGGTTAGAAACACCAGGTTTATTTACTTTGGGGGAAAAATGTGCCTTAAAAGAGGTGAACTATGTAATATTCATAAATAAATCCAATGTGGTGCTGTTGGCAAATATAAAAATGAATTGGATGCCCTTCTTACAAGAGATGGTATCTGTAGCTATAATCAGCACATTAATGAAGACATCGAGGGAGTGATTGATATAGACGATTTATTCCATAGCTCTTTTGGGATTAATCCAAAAATTCTTTGGATCAACACATTTGGATGGGAGGTGGAGGGGGGCGGGGGCAGAGATTGAATTGTTTGTGAAGCTTGGCAGACCACGGTTCTAGGTACTACAGTACCCCAAACATTATGGATCATGGTTTTTCCTGCACACCTCTATGGGGTGTGAGAAAAAGTCTGTGCTGTTGCAATGTATAATGTATAATGTAATCCAGGCGGCGGGTCTTAAACCTGGCAATCTGACTCTGGGCATTGTAAGTGACGTCATTCACACATTTAAGAAAGTCACAACATACATCTGCCCGGAATTTAGCGGGTGGGTAATGTTGTATGTCTGTTATATGGGAAGTCTTTAATTCCTCTTTGTCGGCCTTATACTAATCGGAATTATTACGACAGTGCAAGTTTTGTCTGCATTATTGGAGCTTAAATAATGACGACCACCGCTTGGTATAGCCTACAAAGTCATGGCTTCTACTTCAACCATATAGTGGTTTATCTGTGTGTAAAACATCTCCAAAGATATTCGAAAAATAGGCAGGGGGGCATTTTTAAGAAAATTATGCAAAACAAAACACATTTCATGATAGTTTTCCTTCTATCGCCTACACACAATGAGACAACTATTTTCAGCCAAAATGCTCATCCATGACTGGCAACAATCAATTCACTAGCAACTCTATTTTGTGCCTCAGTGAAGTCTTTAGTGGGTTCAAGCACACAAAATGAAAATCTCCACCACTGTGTGCAGGTGATGGGCCCACTTAAGCCTTGGCCAACTAATGATTTACCTTCATCTTCCGTGTGTGAAGCTTCTCCTCCTTTAAGTGTTCACGCAAGATTTCTCGATGCGTCACCTCTTGTTCTTGGGCGAACTCACAAAGTGTGTACTTCCGAACAGAGTTGTGGTGCTGAGCCATCCCCAGGGAGCTGCCCCCTTGGCTTGGCACACTGGTGAATCCTTGCCGTCGGGAGAAGTAGTACACGGTCACCTGGTCGAAGCGCACATTCTTCTGTCTCAATAGTTTCTGCCGCTTCAGGATCGATGTTGCTGAATATAATAGAGGTCATATCAATATTAGGAATAGCCGTATTTTTGAATTCTGAATCATTTTTCATAATTATTCTACGTAACTGAATTCTAGCCCTAATTTGCATGCTAAAATTAAGCAAGAAACACTAATTAATATCAACTGCATTGACAATAACAAATAAAGATTCAATGTTATCAAAAAATACAAAGCAGGTAATAAAAGAACAAATGAAAGAGAAAATCCAAGTAAGCCATATGGTGTATTTTACGCTATAGCAAATTGATGCCAAGAAGCACACGTGAATAAATATCACACCTCTTGTGACATGCGAGGAGTATGCTGCCTTAATGTGTGAGTGGAGAGTATGTACACGGGATCCTATGTGTTTAAAAGCGTGTCTGGAGTTCACTTCAGATGCTTACTTTTCAGTTTAGTGATACCATTTTGAGTCTAATCTATGACCCCTTTGACTCTCACCTGATCAAGTGATGTAGACTGAACCAGACTCTCGTACGGGGCAGAGTTCAGTCTGTGGTGCTTTCTACTCAAGTAAATGCTTTGGATACGCAAGAGTCCGAGTTCCGAGTCGAAACGCAGAGAGAGAGATCAATGCTGCTGCGGAGAGTTAGGTCGGTTGAATGCTGCTAACCTGTACCGCATGTGAGTCAAGTGGTGGGAGCTCTGAGAGGGACCCATAAGGACTGCATTTGATTGTACCCCAAAAGTAGCCAAGGACAGAGTGAGGTGAACCTGGTACCTGAACCCATGAGAGTATGCTGGTGCAACCGCAACTGTATAGAGGTATAAAAGTGAGAAAGAGTGACAAGCCCACAATGCAAGAGAGTGTCAGCTCTTTTGTCAACTGATACTATTGTCATATGTAATTAAGTGGCATTTACTGGAGAGTAAAGCTGGAAGAATTTAAAATTGACTGTTAATAAATTAACTCATATTTCATCAAAAGGAGATGGTTTGGCATAAATTCATTTCAACGCTGTAAAGTACAGGTGTAGCAGAGCACAGTTCCCAGACATTGCTGTTTTTATAAACCTGCCAGGGCAGGGACACCTGTTTTCAGTTTACCCACAGGAACCTGAGGTGAGGGACCGATCTGCAGGTGGATGACTGAAGGTTACTACACAGGTAGGTGTAATGGAGAAATACACCATCACCACACAGCAGGCACAGGGGGTTATACATAAAATTACGGAGTTCTTCCCACTCCATCTAAAAACATTGTTCTCTCCAAAATCCTGAATCCTATATATAATAATGATAAAAAATAGAAATATATAACAGAATTATAAAATCAAGGGGTCCCAAGCACAGAATTTAATTCTGACATTTATTTGGCCATAAATAACCAACATATTTGAAGGCTCAAAAAAAAATAAACCGTGGTCTCCTTTCAACAGCCAGAATTATGGTGCTACCACAGACACCACCACCGTTTTGCTCCAGTGTGTGGTTGGCCCTGTCAGCAGCTGAAGATTGATTATGGTAATCTGACAGACTAAATGAATAACCAATGCAGGAATTTATTTCCAGAGCAGAACGGCACCCAGGCACTGACCCATATTCTGGTCATTGGAGGGTTTGTGACTATAGACTCTCCTGATTAACTACATTCTAAAACAGAAAGTCAAACTTTTCAGTCTCCCTATGGTTACATGCCTATGTTAAATCTGGTATATGGTGATTAGCATATCCATCAATCTTCAGTCTTGTGGCTTAGTTACCAGACAGCCGTGTATATTAGAGACAGGAGGTTAATATATCCCATGGTGACACATTATACTTTGGCCCCCATTCATTGTTCTCTCTATACAAGCAATACTCCAGGATGCCTAAAAATGTATAGGTAACCGTCAACTGGGGCGAGGAGAGGATTATGCTGGTACTTTTCCTAGTAGTATTTTCATTCACATTACAAACAAGATTTCAACGTTTTTACAGACACCTTAACGAAATTCCTTTATTCCTCCAAGAAAGTTAAAACATTAATATCATGTACAGCAGAGGTGTCCAACCTGTGGGTTGGGTTGTAGAATCTGTATTGAAAGAGGTTCTCTATCCTGAAGGCTTTGCCTTCTCTTCATCATACAACAATGCATAAGAACGTGAGACAGTATGTACAGACACAGAAGACACAATAACGCCCATCTTGGAGAATGCTGGTCGTTTCCACAAGCTCAACGAGTTCTTTAGATACTATATGAATTTACATAAGTTGTAGGGTAACATTTTTACTTATTTGGTAATTAAGGGTCTCTCTTAAATGCATTGCCAATATGACAACTATTATACTAAATGCTGCACCTAAGCAGTGAAGTCCTGCTGTAAGGCAGCGCCCTGGAAGGTAACTTACGGATAAGTCCAGTGGTGGTGGGAGCATTAATGCTGTCACAGCTATCTGCGCTGTCGCTGTTTGAGATCTCATCATCAGAATCTTTTGATGTAGAAATTGGCGAGCCCACGTCCACCTCTTCAAATTTTCTTTTCAGGCTTCTGCTCGTCACAGCATCCATTTGTTTCAGGGTGGCCTGCCAAAAATATGAAGGGAGATGCACACATACATTATTTTAGGGACTGAAGAACAACATGTACAACATTTTATAAAACTATTTAGAATGTTAAGTAAAAAGCACCAATATATTTCTTCAGGGTAAAAATCATTGTGTCCTCTCGCTATATATTTTATTCCTTTTGCTGCAGGCAACAGCTGGCTCCATTTCATTGTCACTTAAAGTGCAATATATTTTTTTAACAAAAAGAAAACATAAAAAAAGCATTAACCACACATTTTCTAATAAATAGGGTTCATTTCACAAGCCACCCCCCCAATAGGATGTGGCACAGTTTGGTAAAATTGACCAACCTTTGTACCACATGGTGTTCAAAATTATTGCTATACACAGTGAAAGCCCGGTCATACATCGTTAGATTGACCAAGTATGGTGGAGGTTCAGATATGAAGATGTTCACAGGCCCGAATATTGGGTCAACTTTGACCTGGAAGTGCCGCCACCAATTCAAAGCATAAGAACTTTTGGCTGTCAACCTAAAAAGCTAGAAAATGTAACTATGCATCTGTGTTGCAAAATTGCTCACAAACACACTTGGCAGTTGAGCTAAACAGTTAGATTGCATAGTGTGTGGCCACCATAAAAGCCTATGCATGGTCTTTCTGGATGAGGTAGGCCAGTAGAAAAGGATAAATATTTACATATAAAAATGAATGGAGGTATAAAAAAGCATAACAAAATATATGGGGAAGCTCTTCATTATATTAGCATAATATGCAGTCAGAAAGACGTAAATGGTGTGAATAGGATTGTAAACATACCAATATTTTGTGGAAATTAAAAGTTATGCTATGTAAGTTGCTGTATGAAAATAGTTCTACTAAAACAAATATATCTAAGTGTTTAATATATACTTGCCGACTCCCGAAATCTGAGTACGTCTCCCAGACTCCCGGGAGAGCAAGCAAGTCTCCCGCATCCTGTCCCCGACGGGCCTCAATGACACCATTCATGTTAAATCTGGTTATTTTGGCCCCGCCCCTGCAGATTTTTTGTCATATTGGCATTAGGTGTAGCCAAATTACTAAATTCACCATGCCCCGCCCCTTCCACCACACCCCTCTTCAGGGATCTCCTGAGGGAAATCCCTCAAGGTAGGCAAGTATGGTTTAATAACAGGAGACAATTGTGTGAATGTGGGAGAAATATTCCTACACAGCAGACTTCCTGTCAGCAATCCCATTGCAGGGAACTAGCCAGCCTCACTCTTCTGTAAATGACTGATAACAGAACACAAGCTTGCAGTCAGTTCATAAAAAAGTAAATTGAAGGTCCAGCACCTCATGTCATACTTGCAGACTTTTCTTTACCCTCACCCCCTCTAGGAGATGCTGTAGAGGAGGTTTAAGTGGCAGGAGCAGGCGGTGTGGCGGAATGATTATTGTAATCACAGCCCTGCTCCCCAATGTAGCGATTCATGTCATCCCGCAGTGGGGGGCGAAGACATGACGATACCTCATACATGTCAACTTTCAAAACTTCTGCCCCTGGAGATTCCGGTGAGAAGTCATGTGACAGCCCCACCCCTACTATGAGATGCCGAAATTCACGGCATTGAATAAAGTGGTGGGTGGGTGGGGCTTAATGACGCAATTAAGTCTTGCCCCCGCCATTCAATCCCGTCAATTTCGGCAAATCCGGGAGGTTTGCGTACTCTTCCGGAAGCCTGCCAGGAATTCCGGGAGAGTAGGCAAGTATGTGATACCCCCTGCTTCACTAGGGAAGATAGCAGGATGCAGGAGAGTGGCCTTCTCTCCCGAGAGTCCTGTAGCACTCCTGAATGTGCCGATTTGTGGTTCCCTGTGAATCTGCTGACAGAAGGCGGCAGACCTTCACAAAATGGCCGACAGGTGCCGCGCACCTTATGATGTCAGCAGGTCTATTCTGGTGCATAAAATGCTGGAAGCTCCCTCCCAGAGTCTATAAAAGGGAAAAACCAGAGAGGGACACACAGTCTCTTTGGACTCCCTGGGAGAACCGAGGGAGGGACCTGCGCTTCTCATATGTCTAAAGGACCACAGCATCGGGTACTCAGGTACATACAGATTTTCAAAGTTGCTGTATCTATTGAAATTTTTATTCCCCTAAGACTCTGCACAGTGGGAAAGTAGCATTAGGCTGCTTCAGTAGTAGGAAGTATCCTGGTTAGCTACCCAGCATATGGATTATCAAAGTGTAATTTTAAGAAATCAATATGATTGTAGCTTTAATCATCAATTCACTGCATTTTATTATGACATTATATATATGGATTTAATAAGATTTAAAAAACAAAACAAAAAAACAACATATTTCTATATTGAATAAAGTACCTTTCATTCAGACAACCTCTCAGACTTAAAACTACTTTGAATATTAATTACAATCTCACATATTACTTGTGAAACCTAATCTATGCACATATATTTAGTATATTTATTATCATCATCATCATCATCATATATTTGTTAGGCACCACAAGATTTCCGGAGCACCGTACACAGTACATACAGTAGACTATACAGGGTGAAACAGTACAGAACAATAAACAAAAAATACCAATACTTCAGAAACTCCAGGCATCAACACAGCCTTTTGTTGTAATAAATAGATTTCCACACAGAGACAACACTTAGGTGTGGACAGTAAAGTTCAGAAAATTGTGAACAATGCTTATGGGAACCAGGCCCTAATTATCATCCTGGGGTAGAATAGAAGCAATGTTCAATAGCTTAATAAGAGAAGTATTAAATAAAAGGTTTAAAGTCTTGCCAAATGTCACCATTATATATGTTGTTAAATCCTTATTAATTTAAGACTAAATATAACTTCACTAATTGTAATATTTCTAAGATTTACCTTTGATTAATTGACCAAAGATGCAGATGTCAACATCGTCTGAGGGACCAAAACAAAGTCACCATTTCATCTGCCCAGAGAGACAGAACTTATTGAATATTATAATTAACTTCTTTTTGGACCATTCATTAAATACTAATTACTTGTATATGTCTAATAAACGTATCCCATTGTTTAAGTAGTATAAAACTTTAGTCTGACTTACTATGTATGATTAGAGATTTCAGCATTGAAACTCTCAAGCTGAAGTTGGCTTGCTTGTGTAATACCATATTTACATTAATGTTGTATTAATAAATGTATTTATTTTCATTTTATTTTCATTTTACGCAAACTAGATTGGACAATTTGTTCCTACTTTATTAGGCTCAAGGACAGCGTCCTCTAATGAGTATATGTAAATAGCTTTTGTATAATGTATTGTAGTTGTGCTCTGTTGTAAGTCCAGAAGCTACTACCAGCCTGAGACCATACACTGTCTGAGCTGCATTCCAGAGAATGACCTCACTGGGAGCCATCTCCTGGGATGGATCATATGACTCCAGGTGGCAGTGTTGGAAGGCTTCCAACCGATGGTCACGCAGCTAGCCCCTGAAGTGGGAGCCAGTTGTGCTACAGGCTTACATCTAAGGGTAGCGCTATGTTGGACATATGGACACAGTGACTCTCCTCATGGGTGACCACAAGCCACACTAGGTGGGTATCTCTAAGAGGTTGGGCCTTTATTGATGTCTAAATATGTTGTGTGTTGTTACACTTATTGCATATATTTGGTAAAGCTGTGTATTACATATTTGCTTGTGTGAATATTTCTCGAGCTGTGCATTATTGTTCCACTAGAGTAAGGTTTTTAGGTGTCTGCCAGCAGTTGGAGACATACCAAATTAGATTTAAATCTGCTTTCCATTTAGAGGCGGCTCTGGACTCTTACCTACGACACAGATAGTGCCACCCCTCACACATGCATACACTGCACAGAGGGTATCTGAGGGCTATATATTATTTGTGAAGGTTACTCTGATGTCTTGAGAGGATTTGTACAAACCGTTTTGTTTAGATAGGCCAATAATGTATTTCACCGTTTACAATTTGGTCACCATCTTATGGGGCTATGCGGTATCGGTATACGTCTTTAGTTCTACATGAGGCTCCAAGCAGCCTCCTTTATTTTCAGTTTGGTCATAGTAAATGTTGTTTTGTGCATAGTATTCTGGTGTAGGTGGCACTTGGTACTTTTGGAAATGAGCACAAATAAAAACTAACAATCTAAAAAAACAATAAACAATATTTAATACACTGCATACAGTTCAAACAAAAAACTACAACAAAATATATAATTTTACAACAATTTAGAACTGGCACTTTCAATGCCAATAGTTGAAAATAGCTAGATTCTGAAAAAGGTCAGCAACCTATCTTGTACTCAGAAACACATCAGAGATCATTTATTTTAATTTTTTTACCTAATGCCAAATTCACTGGGCAGTGTGACTTAGCTCCTTCACATAGACGTACTTTTGCAATATCTAAGTCATACTTACAAACTCAGTTTAAAGCAATGCGTTCTTATCAAGCTTGCTAGTAAATTGCAATTAACAGCAGGTGCACATAATGCCAGGAAATCATAAATGTCTTATGAATTATCATATGTATTCAAACAGCCTCTAGAACATTTAAATTTAATTCAAGCAGTGCACTCATTAGGTTTTATAGTGAGGTAGGATAAGAGAAGCCAACAAAGTGATCCAGACTCAGAGCTTCTCCAGCAGCAATTGGCACCAGACATCGCAATGTGTACGGTTCACCACTAACCGGCCTGAGGTTGTGGCCAACTAGAAGCTGGCACATTATCCATCAGCCTGGAGACTTGGGAAAAGTCACAGTGGCCAGACTAGATCTTGACTTCAATAACACCACCATATTACACAGTGCTGTAGAGAACATATAATATCATTCACATCAGTCCCTGCACTATTGGAGTGTGCAGTCTAAATTCTCTACAACACAAACACACACTAGAGCCCATTTTTGTCAGCAGCCAATTAACCTACCAGTATGTTTTTGTACTGAATAACACAAGGTGATGGGTAAATCCTTATCCTGAACTGCAAGGAACTACTGGCCAAACATCATATTGAGTATTACTGGGCATATTACACACTACTGTGCTAAATTTTATCTTGCTGGATATTTTACATTACAGGTTACTTCTTGCTGGGAATAACGGTCTTACAGGCATTATTATTGGGAATATGATGGCTACGGTCAAGTTACACATGGCTGGGCAATTAGTGGGAGTATCATCATCATCATTTATTTATATAGCGCCACTAATTCTGCAGCGCTGTACAGAGAAGTCACACTAGTCCCTGCCCCATTGGGGCTTACAGTCTAAATTCCCTAACACACACACACAGACTAGGGTCAATTTGTTAGCAGCCAATTAACCTACCAGTATGTGGGAGAAAAGCAAATAGATTGCAATAGATAATAGGCACAGATAGCCAATTATGGATGGCCTATAACTGTAACTTGATGAGCCACCTACTTGCACCCCTATGCAAAAAAAAATAAGTAAAAAAAAAAATAATGACGACTAACAGTTCTTACCTCTTCCTAACTGGTTTATGTGCCCCAATCTGGAGCAAAGCAAAGAGAGAGTGTGTCTGGTTTGTGAGGCCTGAACACCATTCCTACACAGGGGCCCTGAGCTACCAATGAACATGACTAACTGCAATATGTCATCAGTTACAGTTAGGCTACAATTGGCCACACACAGGTAGAGTTGAGCCTCAAAGAACCCAATCTGCCCACTTTCGAAAGATCTCTTCTGGCATAACAGGGATCAGTTACTGCACTTATCTGCTGCCCAATAAATAGCCAACTGATTTGGTTTATAGGGTATGGCGACGATTTTAGTACCCCACAGAGATACTAGGTCCCAATACTGCTGCAGATATCACAACGTACGTCACCAGCCCAAGTGCTCACATGGGGAGAGACATTTTTATCTGCTAAAACTTAACTTGTTTCACTCTGTACCTTCAATATAAAAAGAACACAGAATGTGTGGAACACCTCCCTTTAGGGAAAACATGCATATTCCCTTATCATTGGCCACACCACAATTAGTTCCAGAATGATTAGCCCTTCAATAAAGAACTATGTGCTGTTTTAATACAGTTGACATTTTTACTTTTGTTTCTCATTAGGAAAGAAAATTACAGGCCATCTATTTACAATACATAATTTCTGTACTTTGGCAAAAAAAATGGATTTATCAACTAGCTATACTGTTTGTCGGAATGGTTTATCCTCTGTACTTATGCTTACATCTTGTATTTCCGCTCTATGACTATGCCTTTTTATTCTCTGCTTCACAGCTGGGTGACTGTTTATCGCCTCCCCCATCTAGTCATTTGGTTGCCACAACAACAGCCTTCCGTTTGTAAAGGCAGAGTCCTGATACAGGCAGCCAGGCCGAATGGAGCTGCATTGCCCTGACAAGAGGAAGCTGCTGAAGAACCACTCTAGCTGTCTGTGAATAAGGGATGGTTATATATAGAGAATAATGCATCATTTCTGGAAATATATTTCCACTTAAAATTATTACCAATTATAATTTGTAAGTAAATGGCAAAAATATTCAATATAATATCATCCACCCACTGACTATTTTTAGGAGTTCTGATACATCTACTTACATGAGTCTTTGTGTACCAGTCTCTTTCGAACAGCTGAAGCAGCAACTACATTGAATACAGCCCATCAATTCAAAGAAGAACATTAATTCAGAGGAAACCTCTCTATGTATATTTTTACCTGCATTAGAAAGTTAATTTATTCCAGTGAACTCAATAGATTGACAAGAGAAAATAATTTTATGAAGACATTATTAAGCACGTACATTTATGATTGCAAAGATTTCCTCCAACCATGTGAAGCTGACTTTTAAATAAGATTAAATGTATTCTAATGTTTGAATCTATAGAATTGTAAGAAACTACACAAAAGCATTAAAATGAGGAGAGGTATTCAAACAAGAAGTAGCTTTTCTCCCACTATCAGCCGGTTCTTGTTTTGTTCCCCATCAGCATAACCTTGAGCTGCTATAGTGGTGAAAGATCCTGTACATATGTGTGTGCATTTGGTAAAATATTAAGGGTTTATTTGGGTCATACTATCATGCAAGCAAGTTAACCCCCGCTGATTCACACTGGGTGATCTTTCTGTAAATGGACTCATAGGGGCATATTCAATTGTTAGCGTTAACGCTCTCAAACGAGCGCTCAAAAAATCTTAGTGTTAATACAGTAATTACTCACGGAATTTCAGCTCGCTGCTCCCTGAGCGGCGAGCTGAAATTCCGCGAGTAAACTACCGTATTAACGCTTTTCGCGCGCAATATTACTGTATAAACGGTGATGTTTTTTGAGCGCTCGTTTTTTTGCGTTAACGCTAACAATTAAATACCCCCCATAGCATAAATCTTCATAGTTTGGAAAAATGGAAACATCTGCAAGTATTGATTGTATAATGTTCCCTATAAAAAGTATTACAACAACCGGGACAGCCAATCATACAGTCTGGGTATAGACTGGTAGTTCTTAATTACAGAAAGAGTGACTGGTATCTAGACACGTACATCTCTGATAGGAAGCAAACATTCCCAGAGTTATAGCTATCTGTCCACAACAGGGGGCTGGCTGGTGAATTTTAACCCGGAGGGGAGCTCTGCTCAGCAGCCTATTAGGAACATTTAAAAGAGAAGAGGAAAAAAAATGCACCCAACCCAGGGTAGCCTGGGCTAGGCAGCCCCTGACCCAAAACAATAATAATAATAATAAAAAAATAATATATATATATATATATATATACATATACATACACACACACACACACATACATATATACATATACATACATACACACACACTAATTATATATATATATATATATATATATATATATATATATATATATATATATATATATATATATATATATATATATTACAAAACGACAGGGGGCGTCACACATAGTGTATTATCAGTGATATACAATGTAGAGATGACTCCAACGATAAGAAAACCCCGTACCAAATATGTGATGAAATAAGGCAGATATAATGATCAGGCTGACCGTACTATGGATCCACCTCAGGTCTGGATAACAGGAATCCACGAGCATAGACCAAGTAATAGAGGACAATCTGCGGACTCAAATAAATCCACAATAGTGGATTATTATTATTATTATTATCATTATTATTATTATTATTTTGGATCAGGGGCTGCCTAGCCCAGGCTACCCTGGGTTGGGTGCATTTTTTTTCCTCTTCTCTTTTAAATGTTCCTAATAGTCATCTCTACATTGTATATCACTGATAATACACTATGTGTGGCGCCCCCTGTCTTTTTGTATTTTATCTCTTAGGTCTAACACTTGCAGACAGGTGTTGATTGACTGGGGAGCTGCCTATTACATTGAGTATAAATTTATTATATGATTCACTGTGGTCACTTTTATTAAGCGCTGGTTAGCTTAAAGAACTTTTTTGGTGTCACACACATATATATATATATATATATATATATATATATATATATATATATATATATATATATATATATATACATACATACATACATACATACACACACATCTATACATATACACACACACACACACACACACACACACATACATCTATACATACATGTGCCATGGGTCGGTGTATATGTGAGTTTTTCACCATCGGGAGGTGCATGGGAGCCCTTATCAAATGTTGGAGAGCTTTTAAACAATTCATAGATAAGCCTCATGTACCCACTGTGCTAAGTCTTTGTCTCACCTAAGCCTCACCTAAGCCTCCTTTTAATGTACCCTACTCCATTGGGCATTAATATGGTTTGCTACTTGCCTTTTCTGCATTGCTGTAGACAATTATTTTACCTAAATTTATTTATTGTACAGCATTTCCTTTCCTGGTCTGTTATACTGAAGTGTTTTAACATTTGTAAAGGTTCGGGTCATTTGTCCTGATTGGGCCTTCACTGTGGCTAAATTGGACGCAGATCTGTCATTCTGATCAAGCCTAACATCAGGAGGAGCAATCAATGGATTGTAGCGGTACAGCTACCACTTCAATCCTTCTTATGCTATCGCGGCCAGCAAAGGCGATTGCTGTTGCCGGCTCCAGGACTTGTTAAATAGGGAGAAGCCTTATCTAGGATTTAGGGCTATTCTCCCTATGATAAACAGACCCCTAAATATTGGTGTTACAGATTGGTGAACTCTTGCTAACCAAATCCCATAGTCTGGGGGCATACAGCAAAGACTAGATTTTTTATCGCTGCATATTGCAACAAAAGAGAATCATTTAAAGTGCAATTTGTTTTAAAAAGGTCACCGGGGCAGCTGAGTAATGCTCAGCTCCCCAACGATACTGTATGGCAGTAGTATGACTCCTCCTACCGCTTGCCAAACCAGTCCTGGGACCCTGGGTTTTCAGTTCCAGATTCAACAACAAAAAAAAAATATTTAAAAAGAAAAAATATAACATTTTAAAAAAAACCAAAAACAAACCCTTTATTTTAGTAAAGCATGTTTCTCCTGTGGGCACTCCCTGCTAACGCCATCCTGGCGTTAGCAACCAGAGGACAGCTGGGGTACAAGCACCGCTGCTGTACTTGGCTTTGCATGGGGAAGCATTGCTTGAGGCCCCCAGCAATGGCTATCTGGTGGCTTTGGTAAATAGGGAGAATCCCTAAATCCTGAGAAAAATTGGCTTTCACAGGATTTATGGCTCATCACTCTTTAATAAATAGATCCCTATCTTACTTGAGAACCTCACCATACATGGACATTCATCTACATTGATAGCCTTTTATACTCAGACATGCTCACAGCAGCTGAGAACTAGGCACATCTACAGCAATGTATTTAATAAGGTGATAATGCACATTGTTAAGCAATACATGTAAAATACAAGGGGGACTGGGGATGTAGGACATAACTTATGATTTTGCAAGAGGTGGATCATGTGTAAACATTTGACTAAAATCCTGGCAGGGATTGGTCAAAAAAAAAATAAAAAAAAAAATCCAACAAAAAGTAGTTACCAAACAGACTGCAGTAAAAGTATATGTTGACGTTCCTGTCACATTTGTTTATTGAAGGCTGACCTGCTTTGTACAATTTACTTAAACATTTGCATTTGTTTTTCATTTGTACTCTCAGTTCCGGTTTTATAGCAATACTTCTGTGATTGTACAAAAAGAAAATACAGTAGGCTTGCCAGTGATATTTAGAATAGAAAGGTATAACAATTGATATATAGATAATTTAATATTAACACTTTAATAGACAAAATGGCTATGGAATATTTACAATTAAGCTTGTTTAAAGGGAAATTACATCTAAAAAATATCTGCAATAAAGCCAATATTTGCCTGAAAGAAATCTGTTTGTTTTTTTTTTTTTAAAATGTCTCTCATATGTCTTTGTCGGTCTTTCTGTGAATCTGTCACCATTGTTTGCTTTTGAATGATGTACAGTAAAAAATGTCGTTTTGGTGGGGGAAGAGCAGCCTGCGGTGACATTACAGAACTGCGCAGTAAAGTACAACTCCCATCATGGATTACAGCATACATCAGTTAGCAGCACTTAATAGTATCTGTCTGCCCCGTGACATCAAGCTAACTGTAGTGTAGTTGGAGCAGCTACTGTTTGAACCATCCGTTGCAGAAATGCTACCAGAAAATAAAGTTTGTACAGGCAGGGGCAGGGCAGGGCAGACAGCATATAGCAGTGTGTGCAACTTACTCCAAGCAACACAATACCTACCAACTGTCCTGATTTAGGCAGAACAGTCCCGATCTGAGGAGGGTCTCTTGATGATCAAAATGTTGGGAGCAACTGTGAATGGGTGCTGTGGGCACCTGCCATGTAAGATGTTAGCATTGCAGAAGTGCTTTGCGGAGCCTATGTGGTCGCACCTCCACAGTGACGTGGCTACGAGCACTATGACATGATTAGTGTTTAAAAGTTTGGGGATATGCAACTACACTAAACTCAATAAGAGGCCAGACATTGTACCTGTCAGATTTACTATAGAAGATCCAGCAAAGTTACCTTGTTGTACTGCCAACTATGTAATGATAGAGCCCAATAGATTTAATGGAAACCATTTGTTTGAAACTTGACTTGTTTTTTCCAACATAGAAAGTACAAGTATTTAATTGGTGACCAAATGTGTCATTCACCAAAATGTTTGTATTCCTCTGCTGCTATCATTTAGATTCTGAGAAGAGCATTGTACTTTATGGGAGTATAACGCTGTGCCCATGTTACAATGTTCGCCCTATTGTCATCTTCAGAACTTTGAAGTGTCAAAGATAAGAGGGTGCTAATGAAAAGGGTTTGTATAATCGCCAACTGTTCCTTCATTTACAGAAAGAGTCCCTGCTAAAGTAGATATTTCTCCGCGTTTGTCTATAACACCCATTTTATTTTGTAATAAGCTAGACAGTACTGTCATCATGTTTTAGCTAAAAATATTTTAAAGCTGCCCTACAAACTATATATGTTATAACCCCCCACCAAAGCCCATACATGTAGTTGATTTTCTGTTCTTCTTACAGCCCCAGTCAAAAACCAGGAAAGAGAGGGTGTGAGGAGGACCACCAATCAAAAGCCACAGAAGATCTCATTAGTGGCTTGCGATTGGTCCTCCCACTCGCCCCTCCACCACCATTTAATAAAGTAAGTGAACTAAATTATTTTCTGGTAGAGCCCTTGGATATACATGTGGTTATTGTCAGAGTTCAGGGCAGGATACAATAAACACATAAATATGGAGGTAGCAGGGTTATAAAGAAGGTTCTAGAGGAAGGGTGAACAAAGAACTAAATGTAACTGGTGGTCAAGAAAAAAACCAAAAGAGAAAAATCCAAAATATACGAGAATCAGTGAGCCTAGCTTTTGTTTATAAGAGAAAGTCTGAAGGCCCTCTGGACAAGCTGCTGTGGGTGTTTTTTTTATTGAACAAAAACCACAATACATATATTTTGGGGTTTTATTATTTCGATAAGATGTGATTCTCTTCATAGCAGCCAAATGCCAGATTTTGCGATGGAGACAAGGGCACAGGTGGTGCCTCAATACGATTCCAGTTTGACTTTTGATTATTCAGCTTATTGGGAGGACACCAAGAAGGTGGGTATCTTCAGGCAGGTCCACCAGACATGAAGGAGCCAGTAAACCAAAAGTTCCACCAACAGATTGAAAATGTGGAGCCATATATTCTATGAAGCTTAGTGGGAACTAAAGCAGCATCTGCTATATCTTGCACAAGTTCTAAAGCCAAGTACACACTATAGAATTTTTCACCAACTTTTTATGCCAATCGATTTTACATCCGATCGATGGTCCGATCGCTCAGTCCGTGGACTGCATACACATTAGCCTTGTTTTAGACGATAAAAGGAAGAACAGGTGTCCCGTTAGCAACTTTTTACAGCCATGTTGTCGTGAGCAATTACTGTAATTTCGTACTCACTGTTGTGGATCGGTCGGAAACTTACACACTACACAACGGAAACGAGATTGCAAAAAAAATATTAAACGGTACGACCAACCAAATGAGGCGACAATTGTCCATTTGGGCAGATTTTTGACCATCGGGTCACTACACACACTGACCCGACTTTTGAACGAGCGGTCGTATGTCGGCTGGTTGAGTCGATTATTGGACAAAAACCCTGTAGCGTGTACCTAGCTTAAGACTGACTGATGATGTAGCTAGATATTCTATGATTGTGGTCCAAGAGTCCTCCCCATTGGTTTTTTTCTCCGTAAATGTTTAGTTACATTGCTGCCGGGAAATAAAAATGTATCCTTCTGATGGAACATTAACCTGGGTATTTATAATTTATACAAAATATTTTAATGTATATATCCCCCGTATTGTCTTATGTAGTGATATCCTCTTTAATTACCTATTGCAACTTTTCACCCTTTTACAAGCTTATAAAAGTGTTTGCTGCATATGGAGAAAGTTTCAGAGAGCAAGATCTAATTCTGAAACATTCTTTTATTGAGTGATCTGTACACCTACTTCACAATGCGAGTAAGCACAGCGATAGAATCTTTACTTTACACACAAAAATTGGTGTCAGACAACTTTAGTCAGTACTATTGTAAACCTGCAGTATTACTGTTAATAAACACAGCTGTTTAAGTTTAAATATCTCAAATAGCCATACAGATAAAATGTCAATGTTTAGGTATTTGAAATGTTGGTGGTTATGAATAAAACAGTAGATCATAGACATATATATTGATACTTTATATGTGCAGGAGACAACGCCATGTCAGTACACAGGATCACTCTATACACAACAAGCCAGCGTGTGGCTTCTATCGTGCCACAGCATTAGCAGATGGGGAAGAATTAGCAGTTATGTAACATCAGCAGAGACTGGCATCATCAGATTATCTTGTAGGTGGGTTCATTGTGCAGGAGAAATCACAACGTTGGGTTCTTACTACACGTTCACACATCAAGTACTATTTAAGGAGAGGATTAATTTATTGAGATATGTTATATACTTATCAAATTGTAAAGTATAAACAAAAAGTGCTTTGGCCATGCATATTAGGACAGGGATGAGAATCATATACCTAGCATGACACCAAAAGATCAAGGCAAATGTACATATGCATTGAATATGAGTAGTAAATTAATACATAAAATAATGATAGACCCAACCGCTCCTGGAGAAATTCTCCTTCGAGAAATGTTATGGGGGGGGGGAGGGGAGTCACACTCAGACAAGAGAATTGGACGTCAATACGCCAAAACTTCACTGTGCTCCCAAATCAGGAATAGTTACAAATTGTATTGTGGGGGGGGGGGGGGGCGGCTTGTCTCCTTTCATCAGACTTATGCTGGTGTCTCTGTTCCCAGATTGGTTCTTTTGCACACACGTCACTAGCAAAAATTAGTGAAACTCCTTTTGCTTAAGTAATTCCAACTGATCGGAGTCCAAGAGCGTAAAATTAAGGTATTTCAAATGACAGAAGAAATGGAGTTTATGGCATGACCCTGAATTTAGGACAAACAGAGCATCCATTGACTATTTGTTAAGGAGGCCATAGAGAGGCCTATGGCAAACAGATGGAAAATGTCCACGGGACAACAAAAGCCCAAGCACTTCATGGGAAGGTGGCAACAAGAAACCTTTGTTGAAGAAAACCTGCGTGAAATCTCACCTAGAGTTTGCAGACAGCATGTGGGAGAAGATTCCATGGTCAGAGGAGACAAAGATTATACACTTTGGGTTCAGTGCTATGGGTTGTGTCCAACAATGAGTATCATCCCAAGAACACTATCTTTACTGTGAAACATGGTGGCAGGAGCACAATGCTATGGGGATGCTCTTTGCAGCACGACAATGACAATGGATAAAGCAAAAGCCACAGTGGAGTGGCTGAAATAAAATATAATCTTTGATAGATTACATTACACTTACCTGAAACTCAGATCTCATGGTCATATCTAATGCTCTATTTTAGCTTTATTTTCTAACCCAATATGGGTTTTATATCCGAGTTCTCCAATGGAACTCTATAAGCGTTTCCCTCATCACTGCTTATTTTTGCACTGTCCCTGGAACCTCTAATAGTAAGTAGAGCTAACCCAACATCCATGGCTTCCATAACAAATAGAGCAAATTGTGCTTCTTTGCTAATGACTTCTAAAACAACAATAACCAACCCCTGGGTTCTCCTCCCTCCAGGCTCTCCACATAATACTACATCTATACAATGAAGTTCAGTATTGAAGCTTTATTATCCCACCCCAGACTCTTAAGACACTCAAGCTACAATTCTATGTCTGGTAAGAGTATTCCATGAAATAACTAGGCATTAATATCCAGGCTTCTTTAAACTATTTTAGAGAAGACAAACTTCATTCTCCTGACTAATGAGGTAAAACTTATAAGACTATGTAACCTCATCATAGCAACCTGATGTAAATTTGATCCATTGTACTTCCACTCTTTAACCGTCTTTACATGCAGACATACATTTGATTTAAACTATATAGCTAGACAATTCATGTAGAAAAAGAAATTCTATATTTCAAATGCATTTTTTGGGGTAGCTACAGCCTGGAGTGACCAGTGATCTCTTCCCAGACTTTTGTACAATTTGGGTGTATTAAAAGTCCCTCAACCCTGGAAGCTTTCCTCATTTCAAAATAAAATATACTAGTCTTTATATCAATGCGAAATGTTAAAAACCATCTGTCTGCTGAAAACCCCCCAAAAAACAGAAATGTTAGAGAGAAAATCGGATCCTTCCCTAGGAACTTTTTTTTGTTGCTATATAAACAAACACTCCTTTATTCAGTTAAAATTTAAATATTTGTCGATAGTCCAAAACTGTATTGCTAATATTAAAAGTCTCATTTCCTTGTGATAACTTTTAAAATATTAATATTGCAGTAATTAAGATAGATATTTGCATGTTGGTTTATTTCTTTTCTGCATTAATTGCATAGGCTGCAATATTGTAGCAAAATATTTATATTTTCTTCATCATCAGCTATTTATATAGCGCCACTAATTCCGCAGCGCTGCACAGAGAACTCACCCACGTCAGTCCCTGCCCTGTTGGAGCTTACAGTCCAAAGTTCCTAACACACACACACAGAGAGCCTAGGGCCAATTTGATAGCATCCAATTAGCCTACTAGTATGTTTTTGGAGTGTGGGAGCAAACCGGAGTGCCCAGAGGAAACCCACGCAAACACGGGGAGGACATACAAAGTCCACAGAGATAAGGCCATGGTCAGGAATCGAACTCATGACCCCAGCGCTGTGAGGCAGAAGTGCTAACCATTAAAAGTCGCCATGCTGCCCACCACTAAGCCACAAATATCTAGGTTATAAGATATTTCTCTATATTCCTTCTCCTCGCCCCCCTCAGGACTATACTCAACACAGCAACAAGACTCATTTTCCGCTGCTCCCCTTTCCCTACAGAATCCTTTTCATACCCCTCACCTACAAGGCCCTCTCCCACATATCTCCAATATCCTCTCCATTCACACTCCATGCCGTTTCCTGCGATCTGCCAATGACTGTCGCCTCTCCTTCACTCTGATCACCTCCTCCAACTCCAGAATCCAAGAATTATCCAGGGCTGCCCCCATCCACTGAAATGACCTCCCTCGCTCCATCCGAATGAAGGTGCATAAATTAGGGGACAAACAGACACTTAAAACTCATCTGTTCTTCAAAGACTACCAGCCATCTCTCCATGCATGCTCTCATCACCTCTCGTCCCCTGCCCGTTACTGCTCCTCTTGCTTTTGGTCATCTCTGACTCCCCATTGTGCCTGTTGTTTACACTCCCTTTAGGCTGTAAGCTCTTATGAGTAGGGCCCACTTACCTCCTGTCTCTATACCTATTCTTCTCCTCCAACTCCACTGTGCTATATATGTTTGAAGTACTAGTATTTTTGTTTAGTGTTCCGTACTGTTTTACTCTGTATTGTCCACTGTCTGTTTACTGTATGGCACTGTGGAAATCTTGTGGCAGATTATAAAGATTAATAATAATAATATAGCTAATATATCTGTGGGAAATATATGAATTTAGCTTCAAGAGGGACTAGAGAATGCCTTTTCTTTCTATAATTGTGAGCCCGTCCATGCTAAGACTTGGAGCTCCAAGGCAATCCAACCCGCTGACAAAATCAGTCTATGGGGACATAAACGCTAGGCCCACACCAGCAATTCATTAAACTGCATTACTTGTTTAATTGCACTAGCTTTAACCAATGGATTCCTATTTAACAAGCTACATATGCAACTTTTACCCAAGGTCTTCAATACATGTGCACATTTTAGTTACGAGAGGCTAACTGAATAAACTCATAACAGTGGTTGCTTATTTTGCAACTAATTGTTTAAAATGAACTATGCCACACAAATGATTTTTAAACTCTGCGTAGCTAGATAATCTTCGTTAATCGTCCAATGTGGAAGTTTCGTTCAACTGCAAAAACTTCAGACAGTTTATTTGGGAGAAGCGATTAATCTCCCAAGGTAGCCAAGGGCTGTGAGGGATGACTTTATGGGGGGAATGTTTTCCATAGGAATGTTGTAAAATCATGCTCTGAAGGTTGGTTCAAGCTCTATCCACTTCTTTGTTGATCATCACACTGAGGACTGGTAGGCGCTAAAAACGTTAATAGTATGGCAAATAAGCACAGAAAAAAAAGAAAGCAAAAGAAATAGGCACTATATATTCACCATTAAACATAAAACAATTAAATTCCTTTTCACATTGGTACTAAAAAATAGAAAATAAAAAATATTTTAAAAACTAAAATAAGTGTTAATAGTGGAGCAGATTTCCCTGCAGGAAAATGGCCATACTACAAACACTTATAAAATCTTGTTGACCAGTAATAGCCTAATTTAATATTTTTGCTGTAACAGAAAAAAAATAAAATAATATTAAATATAATATTAAACTCTTTAATTTAGATTACAGCTAGGGCTAGTGCTGGCATCTCCCGCTCCCCTCCATGTAGAGTGAAGTCCCTTCGGGGACTCACTGTGCTTTCGCCAGAAGGCACTTTATTCCGATCCATGTTCAGGGATGCAGAGACTAAAGGGGAAGGAGTCTGCTCCGAAAAACATTTTTTTGGTCGTGGATGGGCTGCAGGGTGCCTTGGTAGGCACGGAGCCCTACTGCTGCACTTAGTGTTCCACTGGCACTTTTTTACGCATGCATGGCAACAGAGGACTTTGCCATCTATAGTAAAATTCTCGTCTCCATTTATTCATTGTTTAGAGAGTATTGCTTTAGAAGACTTTTCGTTTGGCATGATGTGCAGTAAACTTTGTTTTAGATTAGACGAAATACAAACCACCTAAAACACCAACACTCTTGGTCATTCAATAACACCTCTCCTGTATCTACAGCACTTCTGAAGTATTATGCTGTGTTACTAGGATTTATACTGATTACTATTACTAGTGTTTTGTGCGTTCTGCTAGTTTAGTCAGCCAAGTATCAGCAGCTTATTGAACCATGTGACTGCTGTATCTGAGGCAGACTCCATTACTGCTGTGTATTTCATAGCTGTGAGGACTTCATACAGCCTGTCAGAAAGATTATATTTTTTTACATGTACAAGTATCTCTTTAGTACATTAACATTTAACAAAAAACAGAAACAGTCATTGTTACCTTTTTTATTATAAGATATTAGGCACTTAAAAGGCAAAATATATTAAAATAGGCGCTAGCAGAGGTAACAGGCATTTATGGGTACAAAAGTGACATATCCTCTTCCCAAATCACCTCGGTCTACATTTTCTGCTTAAGGAAAAAGAAAAAAAAAAGAAAGGCATTTAAAGCAAAGTCCCCAGTATAGTGATTACTGTTGTGTCTTTCCAGGGACAATAAAGACACCATATAAGTGCAATATTAGTTGCTGTCTAACATAACCTCTTGAGTTTTGGTTCAGTCTGTTTACCAGAGAAGCCACTGTGGTTTGTATGTGGGAGGACTCATCTCTATATGTTGATATAAAAAAAGGTCTTGCTCAGATTTACGTAATAACTTTATGCTATAGGTACTTTAGACTAAACATGTTAAGACAAGACACGCTGTCATGTTTAGTTCTTACAGCATTACCAATTATTTCTTAGCCAATAAAACAACATAGCAGCATTTACTTGGTTTCACAGCAGCAGCCCATACTCAGGAAATCAAAAGTTTGTTATTTTGTAGCAAGAAAAACATGACAAAAGTAAATAGAAAATGGCAAGGAATGAACCAGTAGAAAAACAGTGAAACAAGGAAACAAACTATGGTCAGTTGATTAAAAATAAAGGATGTCATGAAAGAAATACTTTACATGAAATATATAGTTCAGGGCTGTCCATCTGGTGGCCCTCGAAAAGCTTTCTTGTGGTTTCCAACTATTATGACATCCCAAGTGCGTTCTGCCCTCTTCTGCCACCAGGGGCAGCACTTAAATGGACACCCCACCCTCCGGACACTGGACGCTCTCTGGCGATTGTAGATGGAAGCAAGGCCAATAATTCCTCTCCTCCTGTACCATTTTCACCCTACAGCGATTGCACGTAGGAACACAGGAGCCTTGCATCTCTTCTTCCCCTTCAGCTTGTTACTGTAGAGCAGCCAGTGACCAGAGCGCTGGGGGAGAGGCAAGTTATGGCCCAAGAGGTAAGGTGAGAGTAATGTCTGACCCTACTAGGAATACAGACACAGTCTGGGTAGGGGTTTTTATTTTGAATACAAGGAAAATAAATTACCAAATGGGGCACTCATTAATGTGTGTAAACATATATATTGTTATTATATTGATATGTTAGATATGATAAAAACAATCTTTATTCGTAACTGATTAAAAACAGTTACCTAGTAGCGAAATATTAAAAGATGATGATTGAGACATACATTGATATGAACAAAAATTCAGTTAAGATAGACAAAAATTAATTGTCTAGCCGCGAGGCTACTCTTGTATCTTAAGACTTGTTTAAATAAATTCTATAATAGATCCACCTTATTTAATAATTCAAAACTCCTGACCTAGATCTTAATACTTTATATAGCCTCTGTTGTTGCACCTTTCTAATATGTTCTCATGAATAGAATCCAACATTGAATGGTATAGATTCCAATTAACCCTCAAGCACCTTTCTAGGTGATAGTAATTTCAACAGGCTCATAATAATCTGCTTGTGGGTTTATAAGGTTAAGTGTCCTATAATGTTGAACTTAATAACTTTCAACCTATGGGGATAATCGCTGATCATATCATAACTCCACTCTCTTTACATGATGCCAAAAATTAGAGACATCAGAGGAGTTAATAAGAATTGCCTTAAGCTATATGATGATTGACCCTCAGGATTGCACTGTCTATGTAGAGTTGTTTAAATTGGATAGGTCAAAAATAGCTATTACAACACTGATAACCCCAGAGATACGAGAAACCGCTACTGCTGACCACTAATAAGTCAGTTATATCTAATGCTTCAGAGGCATATACTAAATAAAAGGCTCAGGAGTTAATATGAGTAGTGAGTGCGGCGTCCGCCGACGCGCATTTCGCTAGTAGCTTTAACGAGGTCTGGGTAGGGGAACAACCCTGAAACATTTACTATTTTCATTAGTCTTCTACCCAGAATCATGTAATTAAAACCTAAATGCAGCCATCATTATGCAAATACTTGGACAGTACTGGGGTAGATCAGTGAGTGTCCGATTACAGACCAGAATATCAGAAATATTAGAGCACTTAAACTAATAAGTACAAATCACTGACTGGTTGAATAAGAGACAAAACACAGAACTTTCTCACATTGTATTACAGAAACACCATAGCTATTAACCTATAGATTGTAGGATTGTGAGCAGGGCCCTCTTACCTGGTTGTTAATACCTTGTTTTATTACGGTAGGTTCAAGGTGAGTATTTACGTTGTAGCCCATAAAGTTAAAGCCCTCTTAATGGTTACCTCTATTCCAAAACAAAACACAGAGATATAGATATATATACTCTGGTGATTGAGGTGCAAACACTTACATGAAGTGGTAAATGTAGTGCACAGGCTCCGGGCATATCAGGACGATCACTGCTTAGAGCAATCTAACACTAAATGTGACACACACGCAGTAATAGCACCAAGGATATTGGCAAACTTTACCATTATTGCAATGTGTGTCTCAAGAAAGATCACCATGTCAGAGAAGATACAAGCAAAACTGATGAATTTTTGGCATGCACAAAATCCAGACTACGGCTATCCGCCTGCATGTGCCGATTTACAAGCTCCCATGTGATCCGGTCACAGTGTGTCCAAATTGGATACGATCCTGGCATTCGGTGCGTATGGCCTAGTACCAAAATGGACTCACATGTGGCCAGCTTCAATAGTCCTCTGCTCACATTTCTGGTTATTACGGCATCAAATTCTGATAATGTTCTAATAAATACTTGTCAACCGTGGTCATTACATTTTCACTTATGTACATTCACACAAAACAGAATAACTAGATGAAACATTCCAGAAAAAAAAAAAAATCAACTAAAATATCTAATTTGCATAGTGCTGGCTCGTGAAGGAACAGCTTCCTCCCTGCCAAATCCCATTTAATTACCCATCTCCTCTTCTAGTCTAAGAGAGTTCATCTAACTCTTTGATCAGGATACTCTTTGTAACCAGCATATTATCTACCGTGGGGATGACTCTGCAGGGCTGTGCTTGTGCCAGACCTTGTGCCAAATATGACATCAACAGCCAGTGCCCAAGGAAAATAAATCTCTCTGCACTGACCTTATCAAAATCAGGTTTGTGGCCCGCCTCTTATAGTACTACGGTCAGACAATTAAATATTTTGTATATTCCTTTAATTTGCCCTGTGGCAATTCATATGTGACTGATTTCTCATGCATCTTCATATTAATAATCAAAGGATTAAACAGGTATTTCATTATTTTTACACAATTATATATATGGAGGTGCTATGGGTACAGGTGTAGGCCATACACCTGCAGACAAAGAAAAATCAGGAGAAAATAAGTCTGGCACCCTAGCCCTACCCAGATCCATGACATTTGTTCAAAGCATTGTCTCTTTTGGGTTAGCATAACAAGACAATCCGACCAAAACCGTGACTATAGGGAGGTACAATATGGGCAGGACAGTGAGTGTGATAAACAAAAATGATAGTTCTAAATGATAAAGATCTGATCAGGAAGAACAAAAAAAATCTGCTCATCTGCTGATCACCACCAACACAGGAGAGTTAATCAGCAAACCGGGTATGAGTACAGAAGGCACTTTGCAATCTGGTCTCTTTGGCAGCAGACTAAATCATTAGCTCTATTCCTCAATGAAGTGTCAAATTGGCTACGGACCCGGCTACTTGCCCTAACTGTCGAATAAATGGATCAGATTGTGCCCAATACTACTTATTGGCGGTGCGAGATAGACAGCACTATAACATAGGCTCCTTTATTACCAGGGCCGGATTTATCACTTCGCAACCTAGGCACTTGCCTAGGGCCCAGCGGTCCCCAGCAGCAAAGTGGGTGGTGGGGTATGCTAGCCAATAAAAAAAACATTGTGTCCGAGGGAGAAAAACACAAAACAAAAATCACATGATTACAGCGACCCCCGGCGTCGTCCTCCCCTCCTCCCTGCTCTGTTGCATTCCACTGGATGTCGGGGTGAGTCACGCCTCGTGACGTCATCACGCCCGACATCATATTCAGAGAAGACTCATTGTGGAGCGGAGAGGAGCAGCGCACGTGACGGGGCAAGAAAGAAGACAAAACAGAACAGAAGATGAGAAAACAGAAAGAAGAAAACAGAAGAGAAGAAAGCAATAGAAAGGTATGCAAATTAACTGAGGCACAATGGCACACTGTGATAAAGGGTAAACAAGTTGTTTCAAACACAATTATGAAGGGCACAGAGGTGATGTGAAGGGCACAGAGGTGATATTATGAAGGGGCACAGAGGCGATATTATGAAGGGGCACAGAGGTGATATTATGAAGGGGCACAGAGGCGATATTATGAAGGGGCACAGAGGCGATATTATGAAGGGGCACAGAGGCGATATTATGAAGGGGCAAACAGTGGCAAAGAAGGGGCATAGTGTTATGATGGACGGACAAAAGTTACAAGGGGCACATGATTGGATATATGCATATTATTCTTCCAAACAACTTAAGTATTTCTGTCCTGATTTAAATACTTATTAGGTTGTTTTGACCCAACTACTTAAAAAACGAGACTGCTCTATAATTAGTGTTGCCTTTTTCTGTAGGAGGGAGGCCTAGCTCTTTTCACATGTTAGTTATGACCCCAACGTTGCAAGTCACGCCCCCAATGGTATGGCCACCCCTCCTTTTGCGGCACATAGCTTCCCTTCTACTCAACTATAGGGGTATATGGTATGCGACAAAAATATAGTGCTATGGATTATTTTAGGTAGGGGGGCCCAAACCAGTATCTTGCCTAGGGCCCCATGAGGTCTAAATCCGGCTCTGTTTATTACAATGGATTATAGAAACCCACCTACTGCTGTTCCTTATTCATCCAATGTTCATTCTGTACACTGAGCTTAAATCATTGTAGTGACCTTGAGTTCAGAAGAATATACTCTATCCACATGCTTCTCTGGATTTTAGGGAAGGTAGTCTGATCCCCTGTAGCCAGACAATAATCAGTAGCCCAGTCCTACCATATTTTAGACATTAGATAACAGTGATTTCCAGCGATGTGGTGCAGTCCTGTTTATTCCTTCAACTACATTAACCCATGATCATTCATGGGAGTACAATTATACTGTACGTTTGCTTTATTACAATTTCTAAATGGGGAAGGAGAAGAAAAAAAAAAAAACAACACTGTAAAAGTTGCCTTACAGCACAGAGAAATATTCATAAAATTACAAATCAAAAGTTCCAGTTATGTTATTTTTGGAATGCAGCATAAAAATGTATTTATCCACCACCTGCTCCAACATATCTTTACACTAGGACCTAAGCCACCGCAGGCTGCAGCACCAACTCAGCCATATGGCCCATCAAACTATTGCACAATAAGAGCACAGGGAGCTTTAGGGAAGAAGGGTTAAACAAGGACATGTGCGCAATAACCTCCTTTAGAAATATTCTCCTGTACTCAACAGTCAAGTATCTAGTTTCACTACTGACTCAATAACATCCCGGCTTTCCATCCCTGTAACGGCCTCCCTGACACACATCATCACTTTGTCCTTTCTCCTGCTTTCCCAGCTCCTTGTCTGCAATGTTGTCAACTGTCTTTAGGTCAAAAGACAAACATGATAGCAATGAGTGACCTAATAAAAGTAATAGTGTAGCAAAACAAGCCTACTAAACGATACACCGTCGTAAACCTCTCAAATGCTCTGCCACACCCCACTCAACCAAGCTATAGGAAAACTATATTTGAGATTGCAAAATAATGACTGCAGCTTGTCCTATTCATGGATCTATGAAATGACATTAAAAAGTAGTACTAGGAATATGAAGAATAGTAATGACTTGGCATTAAACTTAAGTATAATATCGCTCGGAAACACGTGTCCTGTGCCACCAGGTGTGAAGACACACAAATGACATTATTACAGAATGACACATTCATTTTACATAAAGGTAACTACACAACTGCAGTAACTGGTATAATGTGTGAAGAAATGGTGTGTTATTTTTCCATTCGTTATCTGGAATAGTAGGCAAGGGAGAATTACTTCTTTATTCACCACTTCCTGGTGGTAAAAGTATAGACACTACAGCACTACAGAGTGTTGCAATGTTTACCTGCAGATATCCCAACTTGTGGACAGCTTAATAGCTTTCTCAGGGCTACACACTGTGTAATTATATAATATATACATATATATTATGCACACACACACATTATATATATGTATATCTCCAGACAAGACCGGAAACCAGCACTCACTTTTATTTTTAAAGCCCAAAATTAAGCTGTCCCATTATGCCATTCATAGCAGCAAGTGAAATAAAGGCAATTCAGCAGAAAGTCAAAAAATACAGATAAGCAGCATAATTATTTCACAATATACTCACCATATGCAGGTACTGATGGAACAGAGCTCATAATAGTGATGTCATGAAATACCCAACGTCTGTTTCGGTGCTCCTGTGGCACCTTTATCAAGGGCACCCTAATACACTGTCAGTGTATTCAGTGGTCACAGTGCTATTGGCGCTTTTAAGGGAGAAATTGGTGGATCCGGTGCTAGAAAACATTATAGATGTGTCGGGTCCACCCATTGCCGCCTTAAAAGCACCAATTGGACTGTGACCACTGTACATGATGAGGTTAGCATTGGCCGGATTTTGTCTATTCGCAATATACAGCCGACGGGTATAATGGGTGCCGGAGACACCGTTCATCTAAATAATGGTATGTAGATATTTATTGACTATCACCTTGATGCTCATCGTGATTTTTAGGTCTGTGTCCTTCTTGTCATTATTCTAGTCATCGCCAATACGTACCCCACCCAGTGTATTAGGGTGCTAAATACATCAGATATAAGTCATGTGTTAAACCTCTGCAGCATGCTGTGTGTTCTATCTTTCTGAGAACCAGATAACCAGGATGCATGGTTTAAAAATGGGGGCAGTGGTGCTCTTAATTACATGGTTTCCTTTTACATAATTGTTTCAGGATCACACTCACATGAGCCAATTTATTTTACCACAACAAGATGCACAATATTTGGGGAGGCTCCTCTCCCTGCTTTTGGTGCAAAAATATTCATTATTATTAGTAAATCCTGAATGCGGAGAAGTCTCACGAAAAATTGTCAAGGTAATTAAATGGTCTCAGATGAGCATTTAAGAATTGATCTGTCTCATAATGTGTAGACTTATACAGAGAAGAGCGATTCCGTCTCTCAGAGAAAACAGACATTGGTTGGGAGGGTGGTGCTTCTCTACCTTGCATCATTCCAGAAGAGGAAGGTCAGAAGTTCAGTAGTGCTCTGTTCACTTCATCATTTATAACAGTGGTGGGTACAGTTCAGGCAAATTACACCAAGACTTATTACACTTACAGATTTAGAAGACCAATAAACTTAAAATATTGCACAATGTGGCATATATAAAGCAGTTACTGATAACAATTCACAAACATATAGTCATGTGAAAAAGTATGCCTCTGTCAAATCTTTGTTTTCACAGATCAGGACATAATTAAAGTACCATCTAGTCTTCACAAAGTCTTGTCATGTTCCACATAACACAACAGAGTTCACTTTGCAAATGGCCAACCAGAAGAAGCCGTGTGTAAAAAAGTACATTAGCTTTTCCATATCAATACAAAGAAAAGGGTAATTTTAGTCAGGTGTTTAATTATTTCATCAGTAATTATTACCAGCTTGCACACTGTTACACAGCTAATGTTAACACAATGTGAAACACCTCATGTTCTTTCAAGGTATGGAAACTTAATATATACCCGTGAATGTTATTTTAGCTTGTTTATGTGCTAGGTTTGGTAACCCTTTAGTGACTAGGTCACGCAGACTTTATGCAGAAACAGTGAGGAAAAACGTACAGGGGATTATTGATTCATATGACCTATACACATACTTACCAACTTATGGCAGTCGGTGTCCAGGAGCTGCCGGGAAGAGGTGTGCAGAAAATTGTGTAATTTTGGCCCCGCTCCCATTGTAAATGACGCGGGGCAGGGCCAAATGCCACATGTCTCAGGGAATTGCGTCATTTTAGATTTAATTCTGCCCACCTCACTAGAAAATGGGCAGATGCAGGAGGCTGCCACACTCTCCCGGGAGTCCGGGAGACCCACTCAGAATCCGTGAGTCTCCCGGAATGTGGCAAGTATCCCTATACACCTTTTAGCTCCATGTTGAATTTAAATTTTTTAAACATGCTTCTGGCAGCATATGAAATATTTAATTTAAAACAATTACAGTTTAGACTCCTAATGCATCTTAATTAACATGATTTGTTGTAAAACACAGCTAGACCAGTTTACAGACTTTGTGGACTCTGATAACTGAAAAGTATCATGACTATGTAAAAGACTGCCTTATGAATGGGCCAACAGTATTTTGGCAACAGATTGGATGCCCCATCAATCCTAAATGAATGCCTGCTACAACTCTGCTTTCCTGTCACTCCCCCCACATATATCCTTCACTGCACCCACTTTCTTTTAATTTACTTTCTACCCGTCATCACCCTTTTTCTGAAGAAACAAAAGGCAATATTAAAGCTCTGAAATAGCATTCAAGTCTTTTAGACTTTTTTAATAACAATTAAAACCATTGACTTTAAAATATTATACATATGTGCATCAGTCTTTATACAACTGCAATCATGGAGCAGAGATAAATGGGTGTCTACAGCAGGACAGAGCCACAACCCTGAAACTCCCTAGAACTCACTCTGCTATTGCATAACACAGTGAAGCCTCATTCTTTGCATCCTTTTTGCAATCAGTGTGTCAATGAAACTGCCTCTTTGTTTTACAATGAAACAAGCAGCCTGCAAGGCAAATGTGTCACTGCGTTGTGGGATGTGCAGTATGTTCTAACTGCCTGCTGTTGTCTCATGACTCCTCTGCCCACATGACGACAACATTGTACATCTCCTCATCCCTACGGAAGAACCAATCATGGAAAGGTCTGTGGAAAGATGGAGAGCAATTATATTATACACTATACCTAGATGTTGAAATAATCATAACGTGTATTTAGAATTGACACCATACTGCTTATGGGTAGCAGAGCACATTTGTGCATAGAGCAACATAGAGGAATATTGGTTGTCTATATTATTGTAATACCGTAATGTAGACATCTCACTCAGTGTCGCCACCTGCAGGTGTTTTTGTTTTCTGCAGTGTTTGCACTTACAGGATTTATTTTTTTTACCTGGTTTTCCCAGAAAACAGGTAAAAACCAGGAAACCTGGAATTTGAATGTTGAAACACTGGTCTCACTGGGAACAAATACTCTATTTAAATATAAAGATAAATAAAATTAAAAGCCAAATATTCCCAGCTTTCCAGAAACCATTTGACGTATTCTATCCATGTTCGTAAACCAGGTGTAAAAAGGGTTTTGCACTTTAATAAGTTTATTAAATCACCGTTCCTTGCCAGTCGCTAGCACTTTGGGACTTCAGCCATTCACTGTATTTAAGCAGGGTCACAGCACTCCTAGTAGGCACCTCAGAGACGCTACTAGGTAGTAGGGACATTGTTAGGTCAGAACACGGAGTGTCCGTACTTCATCACGGGTGTCTCATCCTCGGCAGGTCAATCAAGCGTATTATTACTAAGCACTGGCATGTATTGAAGACAGTTCCTTGGGCAGTATATTACCTTTGAGACCTAAGGTAGTCTATAGGAAGGCACCAAACCTCCAGACACTTCTTCTGACGAGAAATCATATACCAGTACAAGGGATACTGGAGGCAAATGCAGCAACATCCGTTAAGCATGGATTCTATTATTGCAACAATTGCATTAATTGCAAGATATTGGGGTATAAATCCAGAAATGTATTCAAACCATTCGATCAAACCAAATGGGTGAAAAAATTAACATCAAGTCTGTACTGTCTTGTGACAGTCAAAATATCATTTACGTAGTTGAATCTCCCTGTAAACTCTGATATATTGGACGAACAATCAGAAAGCTGAAGATTCGTATTGGGGAACACATTCGAAACATAAGGAAGGGATCACGCAGCATAGTGTATCCAAACATTTCGCGGAAGCTCATGATTGCAACCCCAAGGGATTGAAATTTGTAGCCATTCAAATGGTAAACAGAAACTGGAGAGGGGGAGATTTTCGGAAGAGAATAAATAAGCAAGAGACCTCCTGGATCTATAGGATCAAAACATTGGAACCCATGGGGCTAAATATAGATTTTGACATTCAGCAGTCTATTGGCAAATAAGTATAAACCATAGTTTCTTCAGTATTACAAGACTTATTGATTAGCATCTATGCAGAGCTGCATTTGGAATTACTACATATTTCTTTCAGATAATAAGGCATTATGTCGTTTATGATAATACTAATGCCTAAGTGCTTATAGGAGTACAGAATCCAGTGTTTATGTATCTCTGGGCCTATCAGATTTGGTAGGGACTTAGGGGGTTAATGAATGAGAGTGGAGACATACAGATGAAGAACATACTATAAAAAGGCAGGGTTATGCAACACCTCATTTCCTTGAAATAGTCCTTACTGTAGGATGAAACGCGTTGGAGGATATTACTAACAGCACATGGGATTTCACTGACTGATTTTTTGTATTTTGCACTGTGGCCACCGCGAGTGGAAGTTTACTATTGTGTCCCATGGTGCATCGGAGTTGCGGTCACATGACCACTGGATTACAGGAACTATCAGCAGTACTGACTGTTTGCAACACTCACGGAGCTCATACCCGATTCACATCATAGGATTAACTATCTTGCCACAGTACTTTTTATTGACGGTGGTGTGGCTCCATGTGAGGACCTTTGGGATTGCAATACTGCAACGAGGTTTTGTGCCCTTATATATATACTGCCAGTAGCATATACGGCATACCTGTACATTATATTATTTCATTCCTTCTAGTGGTGAACACGTTTGCCATCTGGTGATACCAACGATATTATCAGGAGGTGGGTCTTATCAGCTCTAGCAATAGGTGCGTAGAACATGATAATTGATTAGTTGTACAAGAGTATCATTATCCTCAAGCAATATAATATCAGTGTGTATATTCTATCTATTCTAGATCATTGCATATATCACCAAGGCAGCCTATTGATCTTCTACATTGGAAGAATACCATGTGGACACTGTATTTATGTTTCATCGGTATACCATTAAGGATACGGTTTTAATTTATTTTAATAAATGAGACATTGATCTGAACATACATTTAGTTTTTTATTATTAGGACTGCTGTGCACTGGGATTTTTTTCTACCTCTGTCGATCACCTTCAGTACTGCTCAGCCATCTCCGTAGGAGGGGAGGTCCAACATGATGGCTTTATAGCTTTCAACTGGAGCTTCAGTATGGGATCTCCCCTACCGTAGAGAGAACAAGTGATCCCCTGTATGCGAGTCAGGGACTCCATTAAATAGCGGAGATGAAGGCGGTTCTAAAGTAGTAAAACTCTCATTTAAAGTTCTTGAGTCAATTGGTTTTAGTTTCCAACGTGAAAATTAATGAGAAACGTTTACAAGCAAGACAACCACAGGGCAGGTAGAGGTCAGAGGTTTAAGGGCACAGATGAACGCTACAAAATAATTTTTCAATTTTGTTCTCAAAATTAATACTGTAGCATCTTCATTTGATGCAAAGGTTATGTGGTAAATGTGCTGTGTGTATAATCACTTACCTGTCTTTACTTACAAGTGGTTTGTCCCGTAGATTGTAAGCTTGTGAGCAAGGTCTTCTTAACTCTGTTTCTATGTATTGCCCAGTATCATTTTATTACTGTGTTTATTTCCAATTGTAAAGCGCTACAGAATTTGCTGGCGCTATATAAATGTTGAGGATGATGATGATGTTCATGAAGTGTGGCCTGGCTATGTGCATTAAGGTACAAGGTCTCCAGTGGTCACCACAGACTTCTAAGTGCCGGTCTCTGATTAGCTGCATCAGTGTGATGTGACAGAAGGAGCAGTATATGGAAAGCTGGCACAGCCAGAGCGAAAAGTGGCAGCAGTGAGCAGTTATGGGGGAGGATAAAACAGCAGGGAGGGGATTCATGGAGAAACAGGCTGAGCCTAAGGAAGGGGTGAGGCAACAGGGGTGGAGCTAGTCAGCAGGGGTGGAGCTAGTCAACAGAGAAGGGGGTGAGGCAACAGGGGTGGAGCTAGTCAACAGGGAAGGGGGTGAGGCAACAGGGGTGGAGCTAGTCAACAGGGAAGGGGGTGAGGCAACAGGGGTGGAGCTAGTCACCAGGGAAGAGGGTGAGGCAACAGGGGTGGAGCTAGTCACCAGGGAAGAGGGTGAGGCAACAGGGGTGGAGCTAGTCACCAGGGAAGAGGGTGAGGCAACAGGGGTGGAGCTAGTCACCAGGGAAGAGGGTGAGGCAACAGGGGTGGAGCTAGTCACCAGGGAAGAGGGTGAGGCAACAGGGGTGGAGCTAGTCACCAGGGAAGGGGGTGAGGCAACAGGGGTGGAGCTAGTCACCAGGGAAGGGCGTGAGGCAACAGGGGTGGAGCTAGTCACCAGGGAAGAGGGTGAGGCAACAGGGGTGGAGCTAGTCAACAGGGAAGGGGGTGAGGCAACAGGGGTGGAGCTAGTCAGCAAGGAAGGGGGTGAGGCAACAGGGGTGGAGCTAGTCAGCAAGGAAGGGGTGAGGCAACAGGGGTGGAGCTAGTCAGCAAGGAAGGGGTGAGGCAACAGGGGTGGAGCTAGTCAGCAGGGAAGGGGATGAGGCAACAGGGGTGGAGCTAGTCAGCAGGGAAGGGGGTGAGGCAACAGGGGTGGAGCTAGTCAGCAGGGAAGGGGGTGAGGCAACAGGGGTGGAGCTAGTCCTCTCCTGATCTTTCACCATCTGTGTTGTCTCACGTTACTGACTGTCTTTCTGCCATTTCATCTTGGATGTCTTCTCGCCAACTCAAACTCAATCTTTCAAAAACTGAATTAATAATATTCCCACCCAAAAACAGAAGCTTCCTGCCTGACATTTCTATTTCTGTCGATAACATGACCATAAATCCCACCCCGCAAGCTCGTTGCCTAGGTGTAATCCTTGACTCACAACATTCGTTTATTCCCTACATCAACTCTATATATCTAAATTATGTTACATACACCTAAAGAACATTTCCAGAATACGCACATATCTGACACAAGACACCGCAAAAACATTAATTCATGCACTCATCATCTCCCGCATCGACTACTGCAATTCCCTCCTTACTGGTCTTCCCAAAGTCAGACTTGAACCCCTACAATCTATTTTGCACGCAGCGGCTAGACTGATTTTCCTTACAAACAGTTATTCCTCTGCTGAACCACTCTGTCAGTCTCTACATTGGCTGCCTGTATTTCAACGAATCCAATACAAAATTCTTCTACTAACATACAAGGCCATCAACAAAATAGCACCGACATACATTTCCTCACTTGTCTCGAAATATCTCCCTTCTCGACACCTCCGTTCTGCACAAGATCTACGTCTCTCCTCCACTCTCATCACATCCTCCCATTCTCGGTTACAGGATTTTTTTCCGGGCTGCACCTACTTTGTGGAATTCCCTCCCACGCACAGTAAGACTTTCCTCTAGTCTTCAAACCTTCAAGCGTTCACTGAAAACCCACCTCTTCAGACAAGGTTATGATATTCCTCCACCATCATCTTAATTTCCCTAGATTACCCTATTACCATCCTCTACACTGCTAACGCAAGACAACAACATTCTGACCAACATTGCAACACACACAGCCCACTCAGTACTTTTACCTTTGCAGTCTGGCTGGTCCATTGTGCAATATGATGTAGCACATGCCCTTGTGTTTCCAACTCCCATTGTCCTATAGATTGTAAGCTTTCGAGCAGGGTTCTCTTACCTCTCTGTCTGCATGTATTACCCAGTATTGTCTTATTAATGTTTGTTCCCAATTGTAAAGCGCTACGGAATTTGCTGGCGCTATATAAATAAATGTTGATAATGATGATGATAGTCAACAGGGAAGGGGGTGAGGCAACAGGGGTGGAGCTAGTCAGCAGGGAAGGGGGTGAGGCAACAGGGGTGGAGCTAGTCAGCAGGGAAGGGGGTGAGGCAACAGGGGTGGAGCTAGTCAGCAGGGAAGGGGGTGAGGCAACAGGGGTGGAGCTAGTCAGCAGGGAAGGGGGTGAGGCAACAGGGGTGGAGCTAGTCAGCAGGGAAGGGGGTGAGGCAACAAGGTTGGAGCTAGTCAGCAGGGTAGGGGTGAGGCAACAGGGCTGGAGCTAGTCAGCAGGGTAGGGGTGAGGCAACAGGGCTGGAGCTAGTCAGCAGGGTAGGGGTGAGGCAACAGGGCTGGAGCTAGTCAGCAGGGTAGGGGTGAGGCAACAGGGCTGGAGCTAGTCAGCAGGGTAGGGGTGAGGCAACAGGGCTGGAGCTAGTCAGCAGGGTAGGGGTGAGGCAACAGGGCTGGAGCTAGTCAGCAGGGTAGGGGTGAGGCAACAGGGGTAAAAGGTACGGAGAAAAAAATTCTGGAAAAAAAAGAAGTGGAGTGAAAAATGTTAAAGACAGAAAGGACAATGAGGTAACCCTAAAGGGCGAGGAAAAGCACAGTAGACCTGCATAGGGACAGTTGGAAAGTACAGAGGAGCAGCTGGAGAAAACTTGGGACTGCTCATGGCCTATTCACCTTTTTTGCTAATAAAATTCTTTGATGTGTTTTATAGTGATGACAACAAGGTGGAGGTCAGAACGTCATTTTTCTTAAATGTGTTTCATGGAATGCAGCCTATTCCATCAGTGATACTTATGTTGGCCATACACATCTTTTTGATAAACAAGCTAAACATTGTTCAGTGGGTTGAAAACCAGGTTAGCCAACGAGCAACGCTGTCCTATGCGGAAGGTCATTAAACAACCCCAAAGAGGCAAGCAAACATGTGGCCAAATTGCGTGATCACTGAATTGTGATCCATGCAATTTGGCCGCCCATATATTGCCACACTGCACAAAACAAATTGGATTCTAGTGGTCTGCCACATGTGTGCTTACCCCAAATATTTATGCTGCAGCAGCAGCCAGTAATCGTGCCTGTTCATGGTGTGTTTCACTCATACTGGGGAGGGTAACTTGAGCATCCCCACACTATGCTAAATGTTGGTTCCTATGGTGCTCACACATGGTAAGAGTTTGTCAATCTAAATAAATTCCATTTTTATCGGGTCCAATTGTTCTTCAATCATATGATATATGGTGGGAAATGGAGGTGACCCCCATTACTGTCATTGTTCTACATGGAAATGCAGCTGGGTGTAGAAAGACATATGTTCATCATGTCACCTGGAAAACCAGATCACTGCAACCTGGCCACTAACTTGTGGGGGTCAAACTATGTACCATACAACCAAGTCACTATGTGGCCAGGTGTACACCACACCTGACAGCAATCTATTAGCCCAGTTTTAGGGTACTATTAGTTGTTTGAAAGGTCATCAAAACTATCCAAACTTAAATCAAGAACCATGGGAAGTGGGAGGGTATGAATATCAGCTCACCAGCTACTAAATCCACAAAGAGTCCCCAAACTAATCTGTGCTTCACACAGAACTGCCAGACTTACTGAAGTTGTCTGCTTTTTCACCACTGCCTTCTCTCTATTGGCTGATGAAGAAAAGTGGGGGTGTGGCTACACATAATGAAATCAGATTTGCCTGGCTGACTACATACATATGCAGGAAAATCAGTTCTGCCATTTATTATTATAAACAGCATTATTATCTTTGTGTGTTTTGTTTTACAGTTTAATGTAAATAAAATGCTACATTGACAGCTGCTAATGCAATGAAATAAATATACCAAGAAAGGGACACTAATACAAAGGAGCAGATAAAATACATTTATTTTTTTTAATTAGACATTAGCATTTATGTGTATATATACACACACAGTACATTGGTAGACATGACATTGTAGGTAATGGGCTGCACTTATAATAGTGAGCTTTGCAGATTCTACAGGGCACTATAACTATTCAAGCCCCTTTTCAGGACACAAACCCATATGCATCCATTGTCTGTGCTTCTATTAGAAGCATCTGAGGTGTCTATTTATATCACTCACGCTTAACATAACCACATTTGGTACACTATTTAGACTTAATTAACATAAAACAAAATTAAGTCTCCAAGTCTAGTGAGGTGTGTGCACGTGTGGATCAGTTTAGTGAAAACCTCCCACCTCAATTTAAAGAAAAGTACAGTTGTCCAAAACTATGCACAGAACGATTTTTGCTCTTATTTTAATATTACTCTCAAATTGCCAGGATTTTTGGCAAAGTAGCTTAACTCTGATTTTCCTTAATAGGATATCAGGTGGCCAAAAAGTCTCACAGGTGATGAAATCTAACTATAACTAGTGCTGCATTACAAGGGTAGGGGCCTCCCAGGGGCAGCAATTCCCAACCGGTGAGTCTGGAAATACATTTCTGTCACAGACTAATGCTAAATGCCTCACAAGATTGTAGATGTAATTTATTTTTCTATTAAGAATGTAATGAAATTGATAGTTTCTTAGGGAAAAAAAAAAAAATATAACTACAACCTTTAATTTTTAGAACAAAAGCTCTCAAAATGAAAGTGACCATGCCCACTTCACTCTGTAATGAGGCACTAGGGCAGTGTTGGCTAACCTGTGACACTCCAGGTGTTGTGAAACTACAAGTCCCAGCATGCTTTGCTAATATATAGCAGCTTATTGCTGGAAGGGTGTGCTGGAACTTGTAGTATCACAACACCTGCAGTGTCACAGGTTAGCCAACACTGCACTAGGGCAAGGCATGTTCTTGCACAAACAGATTGCACAACAGCTAGTTATTTACTTTCTATTTCTTTTCTTGTTTTTTTTTATAAACAAAGTATATTTCGGAACTTTAAAACCTGAAAGCTAAAATATACACACACACACACACACATAGGAAACAGATGTGAGTAGGGATCATTAGAGACCTGAAATAGCATTTGCAAGCCAACAAACAAAAGACAAAAACTAAAAAAAAAATAAAAGATGGTAGTTTACATCTGAGAGAACCCAAACATTGCACCTGTTGTGAACAACCGCCCCCCGCTCCTGTCCTCCATTTCTTATGGAGATTTTTGAAAGTCGGTACAATTATGCATATTTGGTGGGATCACAGATATGTAAAATAAGTTTGGGAAGGTTTGAGATTTAGCTTAGAAATGCATTGGGTTGCAGCTAAATCCCCTTTCTGAATAAACCTATCAAATAGACCGCCTGCCACCCTCTCTCACACACTTAGGGCTACAGAATCCTACTGGTTAAGTATAAATCTGCCAATTGGGAAGGTGCACACTCAAGTAGATACATGTTTGGCTAATGAAAAGTTTAATACACATTCTGTTCGACCCACAACCTAACATTTTTCAAGTGCCTCTGACAATAGTATTAACTATTCACAACAATGAGAACCGTCTGGAGGAGCTAATGGGAATTTATTTTTGGTTTCTGGCCAACTGCTGCATTGGGATCTGAGAAAATGCAGGGTGGCACACACGCCTGCGCGCTGTGCCTTCCTGCAGGGGGGCGGCACACGCCTGCGCGCTGTGCCTTCCTGCAGGGGGGCGGCACACGCCTGCGCGCTGTGCCTTCCTGCAGGGGGGGCGGCACACGCCTGCGCGCTGTGCCTTCCTGCAGGGGGGGCGGCACACGCCGGCGCGCTGTGCCTTCCTGCAGGGGGGGCGGCACACGCCGGCGCGCTGTGCCTTCCTGCAGGGGGGGCGGCACACGCCGGCGCGCTGTGCCTTCCTGCAGGGGGGGCGGCACACGCCGGCGCGCTGTGCCTTCCTGCAGGGGGGCGGCACACGCCTGCGCGCTGTGCCTTCCTGCAGGGGGGCGGCACACGCCTGCGCGCTGTGCCTTCCTGCAGGGGGGGCGGCACACGCCGGCGCGCTGTGCCTTCCTGCAGGGGGGGCGGCACACGCCGGCGCCGCTGTGCCTTCCTGCAGGGGGGGCGGCACACGCCGGCGCGCTGTGCCTTCCTGCAGGGGGGCGGCACACGCCGGCGCGCTGTGCCTTCCTGCAGGGGGGCGGCTCACGCCTGCGCGCTGTGCCTTCCTGCAGGGGGGGCGGCACACGCCTGCGCGCTGTGCCTTCCTGCAGGGGGGCGGCACACGCCTGCGCGCTGTGCCTTCCTGCAGGGGGGCGGCACACGCCGGCGCGCTGTGCCTTCCTGCAGGGGGGCGGCACACGCCGGCGCGCTGTGCCTTCCTGCAGGGGGGCGGCACACGCCGGCGCGCTGTGCCTTCCTGCAGGGGGGCGGCACACGCCGGCGCGCTGTGCCTTCCTGCAGGGGGGCGGCACACGCCGGCGCGCTGTGCCTTCCTGCAGGGGGGCGGCACACGCCGGCGCGCTGTGCCTTCCTGCAGGGGGGCGGCACACGCCGGCGCGCTGTGCCTTCCTGCAGGGGGGCGGCACACGCCGGCGCGCTGTGCCTTCTTGCAGAGGGGCGGCACACGCCGGCGCGCTGTGCCTTCCTGCAGAGGGGCGGCACACGCCGGCGCGCTGTGCCTTCCTGCAGAGGGGCGGCACACGCCGGCGCGCTGTGCCTTCCTGCAGAGGGGCGGCACACGCCGGCGCGCTGTGCCTTCTTGCAGGGAGGGGCCACACACCCCGGCGCGCTATGCCTTCTTGCAGGGGGGCCACACACCCCGGCGCGCTATGCCTTCTTGCACGGGGGGCCACACACGACGGCACGCTGTGCCTCCTTGCAGGGGGTGGGCACACGCCGGCACGTTATGCCTCCTTGCAGGGGGGGGGCACACGCCGGCGCGCTATGCCTTCGTGCAAGGGGGCACACGCCGGCCCGCTATGCCTTCTTGCAAGGGGGCACACACGCCGGCACGCTATGCCTTCTTGCAAGGGGGAGCACACGCCGGCACGCTGTGCCTTCTTGCAAGGGGGAGCACACACGCCGGCGCGCTGTGCCTTCTTGCAGGGGGAGCACACACGCCGGCACGCTATGCCTTCTTGCAGGGGGAGCACACCCCGGCACGCTATGCCTTCTTGCAGAGGGAGCACACCCCGGCGCGCTATGCCTTCTTGCAGAGGGAGCACACCCCGGCGCGCTATGCCTTCTTGCAAGGGGGAGCACACGCCGGCACGCTGTGCCTTCTTGCAAGGGGGAGCACACACGCCGGCGCGCTGTGCCTTCTTGCAGGGGGAGCACACACGCCGGCACGCTATGCCTTCTTGCAGGGGGAGCACACCCCGGCACGCTATGCCTTCTTGCAGGGGGAGCACACCCCGGCGCGCTATGCCTTCTTGCAGGGGGGCACACAGGCTGCCACAGCAGTTATTTTGTTGTTGAAACAGTGGTGTGTAATCACTGCCAATGTGCACAGCTCTTTGCTCCAAAGGATGTGGGTTATTTTGGAATAAAAATGTAAATAATAAAGTGACAGAATAACAGAATGACAAAGCAGAATAACTTACTGTAATTTACTTGTAAAGCATCTGCATGTAAAAATAATGTAGGTGAAGAAAATGAAGGACTTCTAGCACCATCCATATGTCGTGTGTTGCAAGATATTTTACATGGTGACAATGAAAGTGTCCTCTTGCATCCTATACATTTAAGCCTTGGCAAGCATCCCAGAAATATCTTAAATTCCAGAGTAATATGATTTACGGCCACATTTTACAAGGACCACTGGTCAAGCATAAAGCGGTAACAATTGCTGCTGTGAACACTGAAGGGGGCAGGGAAATGTGGATTTAAATAGACCAAAAGTACTTTAACATCTGAAATAAAATTTACAACAAGTATCAGTTCAGATAGACAAAGTCTATTTAATAATAGACTGTGTGTGGGCCAAGAATGAATCCATTTTGCAACATTAATACTAGGCCTCAAGTCCTTACAAAGCAAAAATCCTTCCACCAGCAGTAAATGTTTAGGGACAAGAAAAGATCTCATCATTTCAGTATTTCTTTTTCATGGACAACAAAAGGTTCAGATGACAAGTAGAAATGATTTAAATATATTTTTTTTCCATAATAGAACATTTTCTTTGCTCCAAAACCACACCTTACATATGAACAGAAATTCTTAAACAAGCACAAATGGATTGCGAGAGCCCAATTTCAAGCACATACAAAAATACAATAATACACAGCACAATGGTTAACATTAATAGACTGCAGGCCATGTATGTGTATTTATATCTTGGCTATGTGGATAAATTCTTTACATGAAATACATTGTAACTCACAATTTTCGTTCCCAAGGAAAATAATAGCTTGAGAATATATATATGATCTCATACTCACGTAATTTTTACATAAAGACGTTGGGCTAAGCCACCTTCAAGCATCATAAAAACAAAATGGATTTGTCTCACTTCCATCTAGTAGGTAGTTATATGAAAACAGATACTAAGTCATTAATTGTATCAACAATAAAAAGGAGTTTTAAACATTTCTAGGAAGCTTCAGTGCCAGCTCCCTCCCCCAGCATCCTGCACGTCACTGTCAGTCCAACAATTAAACATTACCCCTTGTGATCCAGGTCACACTGCTGGTCATAATCCTGAAACTGTGGTTACACATTCCCAGGCTGCTTGTAGCTCTTTAAACTGAAAAAACTTACCCAGCCATAAAAAGCCAGAGGCCAAATTTATACTTAAATCAGAGGGTAGAGGTAATAACCCCCCCAGGGTAATGTCATGCTAATTACTTGGGATATCATGATGGTAAAGATAGTCTCCTTACAGAGGCATGGGGATTTGTGTACTGTGAAAGAATTATTGATGTCCATATTTTTCTACTTTACCCCCCCCCCCCCCCCCCAAATCTCAAAATAATAATCATAGGCAGGGCTACTCAAGAAGTTCTGCAGCAGCTTACAATTTATCTCACTCACTCAGTGCAGTGGGCAAACAGAGCTACCTTCTGCCTATATATGTATAGCTGTGGATGTCTAGAACAGTACTAGTTTGTCTCTAGTAAGAAAGCTGCCACTGAGCTTGCTGAACAAATATAAACTGCATACTTGTATTCTGATTTATAACAAGATCGAATAATGAAAACGGCCTAACATTTAAATCTACCAAAGGCATCCAGCAAAGCAAGTGATGATTACTGAGGATACATGAAAGATGTATAATTAAACGGATGGCTACACAGTAGCAATAGTAAAAATTACATTTCATCTTCTACAATGTTGACTTCCTTCATTTGAAACATTTATTAAAACACACAATATTGCCATCCGTGTTTAACAGTGATGTGAAACAAGAAAGTAAAAATCAGGCGAAAGAGTAAAACCAGCATTCCAGAGGGGGTATTTAAAGTCCCATCCTTCCTGGAAAGCCAGGCTCAATAGGGAAGCTTGTTCTCACACAAGTGAAGCACTCAATTAAGAATACATACTTTTTAAGGCGAGCTCTCTTCTAGGTTGGAATCCGATAATCCCCAAATTTGCACGACGATCTAGATTTTTTTCCCCCTGTTTGAAGGGCGAGTCCTGGCGGGGGGGATGTTTCAGTTGGGGGGTTTGTGCAGCAAACGAGTCACGATCCGGGCTGATTGAAGGGTGTGGGGGAACGCAGAGCCTGGAGAATAAATAGGTAACGGGAATGCCTGTGTGGATGGCTGGAGCATTGGGAGATTGGTGGAATTAGGAACACTAGTGAAACAGAGAACAGTGCACGGAGGCTCTTAGGGCAGGAGCTACTGCAGATTGCTTTAATTTCATTTCCTCGTCGATCTCATTCACACTGAAGGTTGTTGTATGATACGAACACTGCAGCTCAGCTCTGTCACAAAGCAAAGGGCGTTTATTGATTTATTTCTACCGTAGGACGAGGAATCGGGGGGTACAGAAGAATGACTGGCTGTTTTTTTTTTCCCCCCCACAGAAGGAACTAGGTTGGATAGAAAATGAATAGGAGCAACCACCTCGTCCTGTCCTGTACTGCCCTATCCGCCCGGCTCGCTACATGGGTAACAATGGGCTGCGAACCTTACAATGTAGGCACTTATAGGCATTGTGACGTGACATGGCAGCCCGCTGCATGCCGGGAAATGTAGTCCACAGACCCAGGGCATGCTGGGAGATGCTGCAGTGTGTGGGAGGGCTCTATGTAAGTAAGCTGAGGGAACTCTGTGGCAGGTCCGTGTGACATGACTGGGACAGAAGGTGTCATGCGGGAACACTGCACCTGCCCTGTGAGAGGTGCTGTAGTGTGGTGGGGATCAGCACTGTTATACTGAGCAATGGCGTTGTTACAGCGTGGGCCGGTGGTTAATCTCGCGTGGTTTGGTTTCCCCGAGTCCCTTGGCTACGGCCAGGTACTGTGGTTGCTGTGGAAATCCCTTTATCTCTTTTCCGTCTAGGCGAACAGCAAACGTCAGATTGTGTGACTGGAAGTAAGGCAGTGTGGCTGGTTTCACGTACAAGGGCTCTGTGTAGTAACACACTGTAATAAGCCCAGGCACTGATGCAATCAGTTGTTTGTCACGACCAAGCCATAATAATAATAATCATCATCATAGTTTATTTATGTAGCGCCAACATATTCCGTAGCGCTTTACAATTGGGGACAAACATAGTAAATTAATAAACAAACTGGGTAAAACAGACAAAGAGGTGAGAAGGCCCTGCTCTATTATAATTATTATAATTTTACAAAATAATGAGTTTTTTTTCTAAGTAAATGAACTGGCACTTAGTGCTAACAAGCTTATTCGACTTGTGGGCTTTTTGTTTTTGTTCTTTTCTTTTACTAAAACCCAATAATTTAAACGCATACATCTGCTAGCGATTATAATTTCACAGCTACCTAATGCTCCAATAATAAATTCTCACATCTGTGTTTGCAGAGGGTCTGAAAGGGTTAATTCCTCTTTGGGGAGGACAAGAAATCACAAACTTAAAAATGCTCACCCCTCTCCCCTCTCCCTCATCCCAAGTTATTTTCCTGTCCCTCCACTAACAAAAAAAAAAAAAAAAAAAAAAAAAAAAAAAAGATTTTTGTTTTGCATTTTTGGGTTCAGGTGGAGGTCAATAATTCCTCCACCGACGCCTCAAGACAGCGCTGAGTCACTCGCTGGGAAAAGTATGCTGTCCGTCAGTAGTGCCTTAACACACCTGTGAAATTGGGCACAGAAAGCCACAGTAAAAACACAACAGATAAAGAGGTGCACTAAAGCTGGGTACACACTACAGAATTTTCCACCAACTTTTTATGCCGATCGATTTTACATGCGATCGATGTTCCGATCGCTCGGTCCATGGACTGCATACACACTAGCCTTGTTTTAGAAGATAAAGGGAAGAGTGGACGTCCCTTTAGCGACTTTTTACAGCCATGTTGTCATGAGCAATGATTGCAATTTCGTACACATCGGTCAGAAGTTTATACACACTACACAATGGAAACGAGATTGGAACGAAAATATTAAACGGTATGATCAACCAAATGAGGCGACAATCGTCCATTTGGGCAGACTTTCGACCATTGTGTCCCTGCACACACTGACCCGACTTTTTAACGAGCGGTCGTATATCGGCTGATTGAGCCGATTATTTTTGGACGAAAACCGTGTAGTGTGTACCCAGCTTTAGACTGATACATTTATGCACTTAAATTAGTATCTTATGAATAAAAATCTAATTTATTAAAAATATGATAACCAAATAAGTTCCTGCTTGTTAGACCCGATCGTAATGTAAAGGATAATTTTCAGACGCATTTCACCATTCAGAGCATGACTTTAATCAAAGATAACCCACATTCATAAATCCGTTTCTATATAGGTGTGTTGACATGTATTCTCCAATCAAAGGATCCCCACCATTAGTACAAACACCTGGGGTAACACTAATGTTTTTTCACCATCATACATATTAACATTTAAAAAAATTGACAATAAAAATAACTTTCTAAAAACATTGCAAATTATACAATATTCAAAAGGATTATTAAATAGTAGATTCCTTTTATTTCTGAGCGGTTGGAGAGAGTATATAGTTTCTCTCCTCTTCTCAGATTGGTCCTATATTGTCAGATTTAGTTCAATAAAATTCTAATAAGCTACACTTAAGCAATGCATGTTATTCGCCTCAGACAGCGCTATGTATGAGACTTTACCTAAATTACTTATCTAAGGATGCTGTCCTGAAGAATTACATGGAGTAAGTTCTGACTGTTTCCTAAAAACAAACACCCGTGGTTTTATTTTTGTTTATATGCTTTGTGCATTCTATTGAATTACATTTAATTGAGAGACTTCACCATTATTATTGGTATTTATGTGAAAATTTTCAGTTTAATTTTGTTCTTTATCCTATTTTTAATACATTCGTTTTTTATCAATAACATACACCTGTTTCTCTGTTGTGTTTTTATTGTGATTGAATCTTGAAGGATTGGCACCCTCTTGCTAGGGAGCTACACCAGACTTAATTTTAGAATTTAGAGGATACAGTTATACTTTTGGAACATGGGCACTCAAGAGTTTTTTCCTACATAGCATTGTTTTGAAAACTGCCAATGAGACTATTTTTCCAAGCTGGACTGCTAAAATTCCTACCTTCACATCTCAGTTTTATCAAGTCATCTGTGGTTTCTGCAGTTATAGATTCTGAGGTATCATTACCAGTCACAAGTATTATACCTCTTCCAGAACTTTTACATAAATATGATTGTACTTTTAGCAGTTCTGGAGGTACAGCAGATTTATGTGTACAAACTTACAGAAACCTTAAGCAAGTGTTAGGAACCCCTCCAGCCAGTACAGCACAACCCGGAGTCTGCTCCGCCAGTCAGGTGTTCACTGGAGCCCCTGATGGTGGGGACAGACTTGGCCGCAGACTGACAGAGGGTCGTGAAGTGTGTACCAGCTGGGGAGAACCCAGGTAAGCGAAGTGAAGTCCAGGCAAGGGTCAAGGGCTGGCAGCAGACAGCAAATCCAATAAACAGGCCGAGGTCAAGGGTCACGAGCAAACAGGAAGGTCTGCAAACACGCCAGAGGTCGGGGTCACAAGAAACACAGGCAGGGTCCAAATCCAGGCAAGGGGTCATACACGGGCAATCCAACAGAATATCCAAAGGATAGGAGCAGAGCAGGTCAGCAGACTGGTAACAGAAGCTATAACCGGCAGTGAGGCTGCAGACCTCACTGCCTTAAATACTGGTGGCCACTAATCAGAGCCTAGCTCTGCACACACCCACAGGACACAGATCAAATAGAACAAGCCCCCTATTAATCAGCCCGCAGGGCTGCCTATTTGCGCGCATGCGCCCGGCTTCCAGCACTGCCGGGACGCATCGCTACACAGGAGGCGTCCGGCCGTTGCCTTGGCGATGGCCAGGCAGAGAGCGGAAATGACGTCCCGGTCATCAGGGTGACGGCGGGACGCCAGCGGGAGCCGGAAGCGAGCCGCGGCGGCTGTGAGTACCGCCGTGGCTCGTGACAACAAGCATATCTAGTTATTCTCAACACACCAACATCACAGTTGCCTAATAAAGCTGGAAAACCTATTCATCATCCAGGCTTAAATATCAAGTTTATGGGAGCCTGCAGAGAGCCATTCAATTTCCAACAATATATTATGAAAATACTGATCACTACAACCAAAACTGCCAACAATGAAGTTGCAGAGAAGATGGAATCATTCACTCAAATTGAAAATATCAACTTTAAAGACACATTAATGAATACTTTTGGTTTGAGTATGGCACTGACATCACATCTTACAGCTGTGTGTGGACCGTGGCCCTTAAAAATGGTCATACAAGCAAGGTTCAAGGCAACACAGTGAAGGTTCAAACTAACAATTCCACAGTTCTCTTTAAACAAATAATAGGGAACTTTCAGCACAGCATTGATCTTGCCCAGTACAAAAAATGGCCTTTTAGGCAGAGGCCAGTCTGTCAGATCTTACTTCTTAAACAAATCAAAAGTGCATCTGGAGAAAACGTACTTGTCTCACAATGTTTTCTGGCAGCTAGAATTGCTGTATGGGGTATAATTCATTGATTTCGTGATCATGCCACTGAATGCCATATACCACTGTTTTACTCAAAAATGCCCAATGTTGGGAATAAAATTTATGGATATATTTTCCATCCCCTGGAGTTTTCCACTAAGCTACATAATTTTTCAAAGAGGGCAGTGGGGGAAATAATCCTTTCACGGTGACCAAGTATGCTATGGTTCTTGCAGGTCTTTAACCCAATGATAAATTCTCCATACAAAATCCCTTAGAACCCCTGACCTCTCTCAGGGTCCACTAAAACATACAAATTCAATCTACTTCTCTTTGACTTGTTGACAATTAAGAGGCAGGTAACAAAGGACAGGATTATCAACACCAAAGTCGTAAAAGAGAGTTTGGTAAATATTTCTAGAGTACTATTACTTTAGAGATCCCTCAAAAGAAACAATGATAGTTTTTACAATCTGGTCTGGATAAAGTACTTAACTTAGTACTTTGATTTGAACATTCAAGGTTCAAATCAAAGTACTAAGTAAGTGTTTCGCAAAACAATGCCTTTAAAGCCATTGCCGCTTTAAATTTTAACTGCAAACTCGCCAATTTCCGGCGACTTGCATTAATCGATACATTTACCCCCTAATTTCCTTTTTCCGTCATACCACGGGGGTGTGAACACACACCAGTTGTGGCTGGAATTTCCGCCTTTCGTTAGCAAGTATGGCTCTTGTAAAATAAATAAGCATCACAAGATAGATACTGATAAGCTGGTTTTAGCTTTAATGTTCTTAAATCTATTTGTTCAAATTAATAAACATTTTAAGCAGTTCTTTCACTCTGCATTCTTTGTTACTTCTTGGACAGATCCTGTTTGAGCCCAGTGTCATGTGAAGGATAAAAGAAAATTTTATATACTTATTTTCATTTCCTGGACATGACATTGGGCACAAGGCTTCCCTATGCTATGTGTTAGGCTGAGGTTATGCCAAAATTTAGAGGTATGAAGTGGCCTTTTTTAAACTTGCAATTTACTGTCATTTCCATGGCAAGGATGATTAACCCATCTTTGTCCAGTTCTGGTGAAGGAAAGGAAAATTATGATTTTACATTTTTATTTTATAAGGAAGTATAATTTTCAACTCTATTTTGTTTGAAATCCTGAAGTGTATCAAGTATTGTTGGTTAGTAATGATGTGTAGAGAGAGATGATAATTTGCATAAGTTATTTTTTCCAATATATATTACAGAGTGCTTTACAGAGAATGTTTACCATTCACATCAGCCCTTGTCCCAGTGGAGCCTACACTCTAAATTCTCTGCCACACAAACACACCAACATTAATTTACCAGTATGTTTTTGAACTTTGGGAGGGAAAGAGAGCACCTGCTAGAAACCTGGACAAAATAGGGCCCATAGCCACAACACTATAAAACATCAGCGCTAACCATTGAGCCACCCACTCTACAAATCATGTCTATAATTTCAATTTGATAATCTAGTCATTTGATTAGCAAAGTGCTCTTACAGCTAGCGAACTATGACAGGGCACTTTGTGTGATGGCACCCTATATTAGAAAAGATTTGCACCCTACCAATGCCCATCAAAACACATACTCTATATTAGAATTAAGGATGTATTGAAATCCTATTTTTTTTAACTATTTATTTTGAGAAATAGCAATCATGTACAGATAAGAATCAACAAATAATACATTTGCAGGAATAGAAACAAAAACAGAGAACAGTACATATCATGGGCATCTGTCAATGAATTTGAGTAGCAAATATCCAAGATAGCCAGAGGCTGTCAATAAGGCAAGTTTACAATTGTTATCCAGAATACTCAAGAAACTATAACATTTTATAACAATATAATGTGGGGGGGGGGGGGGGGGGCACTGGTCGCCACCGAGAATGAAGATAAAAGAGAACACACTTCCCTTTATCCACACAATTCCTTATCCTTATCTTATTCTTTTTAAGAAGAGAAACAAATAATAATAAAAAAAAAAAAAAGGATATATATAAAAGAGGGGCAATAAAAGTTTCAAAGGAGATTACTACTTAGATTCTCTGAGGAGGGAGACAGCATCAAGAGTCAGGCCACCTATGACTACAGGGAGTTCTTTTTAGGAGGAAGGAGTTGGCACAAGAAGTATGGGGTTATAAGTAAAGCCAATGAGCCCATATCTGGTGAAATTTATCACCCTTATCATGCAGGTGGTATGTAATCTGTTCCATCCAGGCAATAAACCAGACATATGATCGCAGGGCCGCCATAGTGGGGGGTTCCAAGACTTAGCTACTAGGCATCGCGCAGCTGCAAGGACATGGGAGGCCAATTTCGCAGACTGTCTATCATCATCAATCAGAGGGTAACAGAGAAGAAAAGACCATGGGTCTTTCCAGACAGGGCATGGAAGGAGGGAGGAGAGGAGGGCCCTAACTCGATTCCAAAAGGAGGATATTTTAGGGCAGGTCCACCAAATATGAAAAAAGGAGCCCATCTGGCCACAACCCCACCAACATAATGGAGAACTAGAGGGGAACATTTTAGTGAGTTTGTCAGGTGTGTAGTACCACCTATAGTATACTTTATATGCGTTCTCCTTTACCAAAATGGAAATAGAGCTGGTGGCGACTTGATCCCTTATGATTTCCCAATAGTCCTCCTCTGGGGGAGGTGGGCCCAGATCCCTCTCCCACTCCCTCTCATGCCTACCGCCCGGAGTAAAAAGTACATTGAGAATTAGGCTGTAGATAAAGGAGATTGTGCCCTACCCAAAGGTGAGGAGAGACATAGGGATTCAAAGGGAGATCTAAGAGTGGGGGGAGGAGCTCCCCCGAGGAGAGAGCCCACAAAGTGTTGTAACTGGAAATACTTGTAGAATTTAGGATGGAGACTTGGATATTTAGAGCGTAGATCATCCCAGGAGATGAAGGCCCCCTGAAATAATAGGTCTCCGACAAATTGAACTCCCGCAGTAACCCAGGGACTATAGAAGGCAGAGGAGAGCCCAGGAGGGAAGGCAGGGTTACCCCAAAGAGGTAGGACAGTAGGAGAGGACACCGGTATCCTGAGATGGGGTCGGCAGGTCTCCCATATTGCAGCTGAGAATAGTAAGGTAGGGCATTGGGAGGTGAGGGGAGATCTAGTTTGTTTTAAGAGACCCCATATACAGGACAAAATTGGAAAATTAAGATAAGCGGATTCAATGTCAACCCACGACAGTGCCGCGGGGGGGGGGGGGGGGGTTGGGGTGAAAAGGAGGCTACAATCTGGCTCAGATGGGCCGCCCAATAGTAAATTTTCAAATCCGAGAAACCCCTACCTCCACCTCTGGTGGGTCTCTTTAAGAGAGCCAGCTTAATCCTAGGAGACCGGCTGTTCCAGATAAATCTAGAGAGACATTTTTGGATAGATGTCAGATCCGAAAGGGGGACTCGAACAGGAAGGGTTTGGAAATAATAGAGGAGCTTAGGAAGGAGGTTCATCTTGACAGAGATGACCCTGCCCAGCCACAAAATGATAAATGAGTGCCAGGAGAACAGTTCAGACTTGATCTTAGCAAAGAGGCCCGGGTAGTTCTCCCGGTAGAGGGAGTCATAGGAGTCGGTAATAAAGATACCTAAGTATTTAATTTTCTTTCTCTGCCACCGAAAGTTAAAGCGGGAAGTGAGTACCAGTCCTTCTGGGGAGGGAATATTAAGGAGGAGAGCTTCCGATTTTGTAATATTGATCTTGTAACCTGAGAGGTGCCCATAGTGATGTAACATGCTAAAGAGTCCAGGGAGAGACTTCTCAGGCTGCAGGAGAGTCAGAAGGACATTGTCCTCAAAGAGAGAGAGCTTACTCTCCAGATTCCCCGTTCGCACACCCTGTATGTTCGGGCAGGCCTGGATAGAGGCCGCAAGAGACTCCATAACAAGGACAAAGATGAGAGGAGACAGAGGGCACCCCTGGCGTGTACCGTTGGATATGGTGATAAGGTCAGAGGGAGAGCCGTTGATCATGACTTGCGGAGGGTCAGGAGTATAAGGCTTGAATACCCGTGAGGAGATTACCCGAAATCCCAAACGCCGACAAGGCTTGGGACATAAAGCTCCAGGAGATCCTGTCAAAAGCCTTCTCGGCATCAAGGGAGAGAACAACGGCCGGGGCCTTCCTGGTATTAATGATATGAATCAAATCAATGACTCTCCTGGTATTGTCTCTGGCCTGATGACCCAGTATAAAGCCAACCTGATCATAATGTATAAGGGAGGGAAGGACGGAATTTAGTCTATTAGCCAAAATTTTAGCATATAATTTAACATCTGTATTAAGCAGGGAGATAGGGCGATAACTAGCGCAGTCATGAACATCCTTACCCTCTTTATGAATAACGGAGATCCGAGCCTCCAAAGAATCCCTAGACCAGGAACCCCCAGTCAGGACTGAGTTGAATAGGGTGTGCAAACAGGGGACCAGGAGCCCAGCAAACTTCTTATAGTACACCGCAGTAAAGCCATCCGACCCCGAAGCCTTTCCTGTTTTCTGAGATTTTATGGTTTGTTCAATTTCATCTCTAGTAATCTCGTCCCCCAGAAGAGTACTAGCCTGTGGAGAGAGTTTCGGAAGCTTAGCAGAAGAAAGAAAAGATTCAATCAACTGCGAGTGTTGCTGGGAGACTAGAGGATCAGACGGTTGGGGAAGATTATAAAGTTTAGTGTAATAGGATTGGAAGACAGCACGTATCCGCTGACAATCATAGTGTAAAATTCCATCGGAGTCCCTGATAGCCAGGAGATTCCGGGCCGCTATCTTAGCTCTAAGTTTGGTGCCCAGCAATCTATCGGCCTTATCGCCCTTTTCATACTGATTGAGCCACTTCAGTTTATTAGCAACCTGGTGGGACAGCAAAAGATTTAGTTCACCCCGGACAGAAGCAATTTCCTGGAGAACCAAGGGATCAGGGATCAATTTGTGGCGTTGCTCTAGAGCTCTCAACGAGTCCGTCAGTTGGATAGTTTTAGCCAAACGGAATCGCTTAGTCCGAGACGCCAAGGCAATAAGATGACCCATATTACCGCCTTATGAGCGTCCCAAAGAGTCATAGGAGAGATATCAGGGGTGTCGTTCGTCTCAAAATATTCAGAGAGAAGAGAATTTAGGCGAGTAGTGGTTTCTTTATCAGCAAGAGTGATTCGTTGATTCTCCAGGTTGCTCTAGGAGGGCGGTGAGCAAGGGAGGTGAGTACAGCGGAAACAGGGGCATGGTCTGACCAGGACACAGGGAAGATTTGGGAGGAGCTAAGTTTAAGAGTGAGGTCGTGGCTGAGCAGGATCATGTCAATCCGGGAGTAGGTATTATGGGGAGAAGAAAAGAAGGTATAGTCCCTGGCCAGGGGGTTTAATACTATCCATGAGTCGTATAAGTTATGGAGTTTGAGAAAAGCCTGCAAGGCGCTGTGGTGCGGGCATCTTTCCTCGAGGGAGAAGAGGGGACTGAGGAACGATCTATAGTCGGGGCTAAAACAGCATTGAAGTCACCAGCGACCATAAGCTCACCTTGACGAACACGCGCTAACAAAGAGCCCAGTTTTTTGAAGAACATATGCTGGCCGGTGTTGGGTGCATAGAGGTTCACTAGAGTGCAGGGGAGATTGTTCAGAGTGCCTATGAGAATCAGGAATCTACCTTCTTTATCTTTATGAGAGTCTTGCCGTTCGAAAATTAAGTCGCGCACAAACAGGATTGCTACACCCCGCTTTTTCTGCCTATGGTCACATGCATGGAATGTCAAGGGAAATTTTCTGGAGCAGAGCTCAGGGTGAAGATGGTGGACAAAATGAGTTTCTTGTAGGAATATCAAGTCCCCTTTGAGAGATTTAAGAGAGGAATGGAGTTTAGCCCGTTTCTGAGGGGAGTTGAGGCCCTTGACATTATAGGAGATAAGGTTAAGGGTCATAGGAAAATCAATGAGAGGAGCGCTAGAGACCAGAAGAGGGAAAAAATGTCGGGAGAGGAGAAAAAAGGAAGAGTGTACAGGAGATGACATGGTAGGTGGCGACCAGTGAGGAGAAGGAGGGGAGAACCAATGGTTAAGGGTACAAGGGGATCGACATAGCGGACCAAAGTCCACTTGTCGTAAATGCTGGTAGAGGATAAGAAATCCTATTTTAAGATTTGAAAGAATACTGACTTCTAAACCAAAATAAATCCTGGGTTTGTCCTATAACACACAATGTACAATTAGTCCGCAATCTCTGTGGCCTCTGCTTACTAATGTAGTTACACTATTGCAAGGCTCCTTCCAGTACTCACAACAGTCCCTTATTCTCCATTTAAATCTAATTACCCAAACCAATCCATGGCTCCAGTGAGACCTCTATCACAGGAAGTGTGCTCATAAAATACTCCCTCTTGATCCCCTTTTATCTCTACTTTACTTTCATCTTAGAATCCAGGACTTTTATTTCCAGCAGTGCGTGATATATATATTATATATTATATATTATATATATATATATATATATATATATATATATATATATATATATATATACACATACACACACACCCCCACGCCTAAACCCTCGTGGGTACCCTACACAACATTTTTTCCTGCATATTTTAGAGTGGACCAACCAGGGAAGACCATACTGCTCCATATCTCTTCACTGCAATTCATGTTTCCTGCCCGTTTCTAGATTATTTATTGATTATTGTCAATAATACACCTCTGTAAGAAAGTAGCCCAGTTGCTGCCTTTAAATTACAAAACATTGCAAATTCTGAAACAGAGCCGAGACACTTGGGGTTTGAGACGCTTAATCCATACTTTGCATGATGGGCAATCTTGAAACATATTCTGGAGCACTACCAACTGGAAATGTACACTGCTAAATACGTTCCATGGGCAGTAAAGTAGAAAGTATATACACACACACACACATATATATATATATATATATATATATATATATCACACACACACTAGTAGGTTAATTGGCTGCTATCAAATTGACCCTAGTCTGTACCTGTGGTCACCCCAACCACACAGAAAGACCTTAACACACTTCAGGAGAGCTTGCCAGCCTATCTGATATCCCGGCGGCTGCAGCGGGCGACTAGACAGAGGACTCTGGGCTGACATTGGGAGGTTACCCCAGGCTTACAAAGAGCCCCACAGTCTGTCCTGCTACCGCTACAAGGGCTGTGTTGGCAACGTGTGACCGGAAGTCCCCAGACGCCATTGCCTCCTTTTCTTCCAGTGAGCCGGTCTCTGCAGTGCCTGCTGGGAGTCGCTTTGAGATGCGGAGGAGGGCGGAGCTGCATTGCAGTGGTGAGAGGGGATCTGCCTCCATACATACTTGACCAGTCCCAGTGACTCACCTTCAAACTCTCTTTTCTGCGCGACCACAATCTTCAGCGCTCAGCACCCAGTGGCACTTGCCATTCTGCTCCCGGCTTCTGAGTTGTGCCATTAGGGCTCTACTGCCATCTAGGGTTCAACCCACCACATAGCTGGTTTCTACTAGACCTACCAAGAGCTGCCTGTTTGAGTGTCCTGCCTACACCTTACATTATCTGTGTCAGTGGTAACTGGCATTCAAGAGCACCACCTCTATGTGTATTATCCATTAAGGCTGTGGTGGCCGTACTAGCATTTGACACCCTGAATCAGCATCTTCGCCCCTGAGAGGAGTTGCCGGTCGCAGGCCTATTTCTGGCTTGGAGAGGGCTGGATCCTAACCAAGCGGAGAGTATAGAATTGGCAAATTAGTTTCGACCACTGAAGTTCATTGCTAATGAAGATCTGAGCATATCTGTGACACTCGCAGGCGCGTCATGCAATAAGATGCATCCTGTTTGACTGTTGTCAAAGTCAGCAAATTGGATAAAGTCATTTCAATTAAAGTCTAGCAAACTTGGTAGTCTTTGTCTGAAAAGATGCGTACGGTACGCTACGACGTACAAGGGCACGCTACGGCGTGAAAGGGCGTACGCATCCACTACACGTGGCAGCAACAGTAATTGGTCTTTTACCATACATTCGCACAAACACGCATACTTATAAAATAGTACACATTAATGGTAGTTGCAACACATAGTTATGTCGAAATATAGTAGTATTTATATGTTATATCAGAGTTACATGCATATTAATGAAATACACGGAACGGGTTGAAGGAATAACATCATGAGTGGTATCATAATGAACCTCGTTACATATCCTACTGTTCGGTTCACTCTGCGAGGGAATCGCAGAGTGCATACACAAGTTATGAATGATAGGGAATTATGAACTACTTAAGACTAAGGAATCTTGGCGGGAAGAGCAGAGCATACCCCCTGCTGAGATGACCCCCTCCTTTGGATTCCTTTGTATGAACTGGCCAATGATGACGACCCCTTGGACCTTCCTGAGACCTGGACCAATAGATGCAAGCTATTCCATCTTCATTGTATTACTGTATGTGATTGTGTATATAAGCAGCAGCTTGTGATCCAGAGTGCAGACATCTTGTCCCCAGACTTCAGGATTGAATGACTGCACTGGATCCAGAGCGCCTGCGATAAGTAACGGCTGTATTTACTATTACTTCGCTTGAGCATATATATATTCTATTATTTGCTAATAAATCTCTGTGCTTTGGAAACACAACTCGAGGTTCGACAATCGTTATTGGTTAGCGACAATACGCACATAACAATTTGGGGGCTCGTGAGCTTTGGAGGTTTCGTTGCCGACGATACGCAAGACCAACGGATTTCGGTTCCGCAACAAAGGGTGGAGATGCGTCATAAACGGGTAAGAACGCATGGTGTTCAAAACCTGAATTTTACTCTGTGTTGTGAAACCGAATGTCCGTTTTGCATTATCTAGGGCACGCTAACTAGAACCTAAGGACAAAAAAGAAAACTGTTTCTTTTTTCTGTCATTGTGCGTTTTAACTGTATTGCATTGCTTAGCGTATGTGTATTTCCTGCTGTGCGTACGCGAACTTCCGGTAGATTTTCCACGTGGTTAAACAATCGTTTTGATAGTTATTATACATGCATAGTATAATTACTTGTGAAAGCCTCTGAGATATTATTACTGTTGTTGGGAACTTTTGATTTTCTGCGCAGAAAAGGTGTATAGTGTGTGAGGTTGTAACGTAGATACACTGTTCGTTATTCATTGTGCTCAGTTGCTGTCTGACGAGGCGGATTGCCCAACTGAAGGACGGTATACAGGGCAGGTATACCGAATGCGAAAACCGGGTTTTCGCAAAAGCGCTACCAATAGATCGCAAGGTTTGCTAATAATTAGTATTGGTAGGCAGTGCGATCTAACCGCATCTTGAGTGCGAATTGGTGAAGCAGCTAGGAGGAATTATATTGGAAAGGCTGGTTGATTGTATTGACTTTGTTCTCCCAGTTATAATAAACTCAGCAGATTTTGTGGTTGAGCCAGGGTATCGAGGAGCTGATAGCCCTTGGGGCCCACAGTGATATTTCTGTATTAGGAATCCTCGCCAGGGGCGAGAAGAGCGAGTGAACGCGGCTAAAGGAAATACGTTCACCGGGCATTAGAGATCTCTAGGTGTGATTGTAGCAAAGAGTTGGTATATTGTTCAACATGGGTGCTAAGCATACGCTAGAGATGGTCAGTGTACTGCCTAAGGAAGGCCCTATTGGTTCAGCAAGGTTTCTCATGTGTAAGAAATATGGTGCATACGCAACTGTGTATTGTGACACGTGGTTCAAGATGACCAAAACTTGTGATAGGCCTTTCCCAACAATAGGAAGTTTTAATGCAGTTACTAAATACTGTAAAAGATAAAGTATGGTTGATTACCTCGTATGGTTGATTACCTCAACGAAAGTGAGGAATAAACATAATGATTGTTTAAAATTGTAGCAAATGGAAGGTAACACGTGGCAGAGCAGCGAATGCAAACCGGAAGTAGGCGTGACAAAAAGCGCGCGCAAGGTGGATGTAACCGTTGAGAAGCGTGGCGAACTCAGCACAAGCGCGCCCCCGCCACCTTATGTGGCGGGAGGGGTAAGTACAGCCGTTGTTAAAACTGAAACTAGAAAAATTGCTAAGTTGTACCCTGTTTTAAGCCAGTTTCAATCAAGTGTATCTGAAAATGAAGATGAACCCACTGTGATTTCGGCCATTGCCCATGCTGTTAGCGTACTAGAGGCTCAGCGCAAGTATGAGAAAATGGCTGAGATAGGTGAGAGTAGCGTGATCACTAGGAGTGAAAGCGTTCTAAATCTAGGACCAGTAAATTCTGTAGTGTCCCCTGAAGTCAGTGTACCAGAGGGTGCGTTCCCGGTCCGCACAATATCAGTTCCCAATGGGAAACCGGATAAGGATGGTGTAGTTCCTTTAAGAAATGTTACAATGCATTGTCCCTGGACTAGATCAGAATTACGTTCCATTATGACTGAATTCCCAGACCCTAGAAAGGAGTTAGCTAAATGTCAGAAATTTGTTAAAGACTTAGGGAATGCTCACGAACCAACCAGTAAGGATTGGCGGGTAGTGTTAAGGGCGTGTCTTCCTCCCAATACTAACATACAAAAATTTATTGAAGATTGTTGGAGGAAGATGACACCTTGACTGATGAGATTAACCAACGGAATATAGAACAAATTGTCAAACACTTAGCCATCTGTTTTCCAGTAGTAGTAAATTGGAGTAAGATTTTCACCATTAAACAAAAGGATAGTGAAACTGCCTCAGATTACTTTGCTAGAGCTATAACAGCGATCGCACGGTTTACTGGGATATCCAACATAAGTGAGGACCCACATCACAGAGAGGTAGCTGTAGGAGTACTGATGGACGGCCTTAGAGAAAATTTAAAGACGAGAGTACAAACCACATTACCTAATTGGAGAGGCGTCACATTAGACTCTCTTAGGGAGTCTGCTGTGGAGCATGACAAGAACCTTTTTAGAAAAAGGGAGGAGAAAAGTGATAGGTTAATGATGGTAAGTATACAGGCTCTAGAAGGGGTGCATACACGACCACCAGCATACAACCCATATAACAGGAAACCTAAAGTGATCAGGTGTTTCAACTGTAACGAGGAAGGACATTACATGAGAGATTGTAAAAAGGAAAGACTCAATACACAGAGGGGTGGGTCACATAGATATCCTCCAAGGAGGGATTCACATAGACTAGAAGACTCACATCTACCCGCGCATATTACGGCAGCAAATGCTGCGCGGGAAATCAATAGTCAGCGCTAGGGGTCAGGTCATACCTGTAGTCTACAACCAGTGAGGTTAACTGAGAGTCAGAGTGAAGAACCAACAATGATAGTTGACATAGCTGGTAGGAAACAAACTTTTCTTGTAGATACAGGGGCGGCCCGACCTGTGATAACCTCTCCTTTCAATCTACAGGTGACCAGTAAAACTATTCCAGCTATGGGGGTAAGGGGAAAAGTGTTACATTATCCTCTAACTAAACCCGCTGAAGTTACTATCGGCCCTCTGCATACTAAGCATTCGTTTCTCTTAGCTGCAGCGGCTCCTACTAACTTGCTAGGGAGAGACTTGTTATGTAAAATGGGATGTGTCATATACTGTACTTCAGATGGTGTGTTCCTAGATATACCAGAGAAGGTTGCACATGAGGTACAGGACATATTGGACACCCCTCAAAGGTTAATGTTACACTCTCCTGTTATAGAACAAAGTCCATCTCAAGTAAAGGGGATGTTGCTGGAAATACCAGGTTCCCTATGGACCAGAGATAAACAGAACACTGGACTGATGGCAAACGTAGCCCCTGTCATGGTCGATCTAAAAAGTGGTAGGGTAGCTCCAAAAATCCCACAGTATCCATTAAAACCGGAGGTGGAACTAGGGGTATATCCTGTTATTGAGAGGCTTTTACAACAAGGGATTTTAATTCGTACAGCCAGTACAGCAAATAGTCCCATTTTCCCTGTGAAGAAGAGTGGGGGAAGGGGCTATAGATTAGTCCAGGACTTAAGGGGAATTAACAAAGTTGTTGAGAGCCAATTCCCCGTAGTGCCGAATCCAGCTGTCATCCTCATGCAGATTCCACCGTCTGCCAGTCATTTTACTGTCATTGATCTATGTTCTGCTTTCTTTTCAGTCCCTCTTCACCCTGACTGCCAATACCTTTTTGCATTCTCCTACAGTGGAGTGCAATACACATGGACCAGACTACCCCAGGGGTTCATTGATAGCCCCAGTATTTTCTCCCAAGCCTTACATGACTGTTTGCAATCCTTTCAACCCCACAATGGGTCTGTTCTAATTCAATATGTGGACGATTTGTTGTTGTGCTCTGATTCTTTTATGTCATGTTTACATGATACTAAATTGTTGTTGCTTCATCTTTCACAAACAGGGCACAAGGTGGCAAAGGATAAATTACAGCCATGTCAGACTAAGGTCAAATACTTAGGACACTGCCTCACTAAGGGGCTAAGACACCTGACAATGACAGAATTGAGGCAATACAACACATGACCCTACCGCAGAGCCAGAAGCAGATTCGTACTTTCTTGGGGATGTGTGGATACTGTAGGTCCTGGATCCCAGGTTTTTCTATTCTGGCATTACCATTGCAGGAGCTAGTCTCTTCCTCAAAACCAGAACGTGTTGTACACACAGAAGAGTCAGAGCAAGCGTTCTTTAATCTTAAAGATAGTCTGACAAGAGCACCTGCATTGGGAATACCTGATTATGAAAAGCCTTTTGAGCTATTTTGTACAGAAGCTGATGGCTGTGCAGCAGGTGTCCTCGCACAGAAACATGGTGACTCTAGCAGACCGGTAGCATACTACAGTGCACAATTAGACAATATGGCAAGATCACTCCCAACATGTCTCAGAAGTGTAGCAGCAACGGCCCTTCTAGTAAGTAAGAGCGAGGATGTAGTATTAGGACATAATTCAACCATCTATACACCCCATGCTGTATCAGCTCTGTTAAATTCAGCCCAAACCAGACATGTTTCTTCAGCTAGATTCACAAAATGGGAACTAGCCCTGATGGCACCCTCAAACATCACCATCAAACGATGTAGCACCTTAAATCCAGCTACATACCTTCCGTATGTGTCTCTAGAGACACAAAGGGTGGGAGGTGAGGAGACCCTGGTTGATGATGAGTTAGGCAAGAATACTGACACGCATGACTGTATGGAACACCTGAATCAGACCTTTACTGCAAGGCCCGACATACGTGACACCCCCTTAGAAAATGTAGATTTTACGTTTTATACAGACGGAAGTTGCCATAGACAGACAGAGACAGGAGAGCTATGTACTGGTTACGCTGTTGTAGACGATCAGGATGTGGTAGAAGCTGAACCCCTTGGTCCACCTCACTTAGCCCAGGTGGCGGAACTGGTAGCACTAAGGAGAGCGTGTGAATTGGCAGAGGGTAAATCAGCCAATATATATACTGACTCTAGGTACGCCTTCGGGGTAGTGCACGATTTTGGGGCCCTTTGGCGTCTTAGAAACTTTACGACAGCAGCAGGTACACCAGTAGCGCACTCACAACACATAAAAGGATTTCTGACAGCGATACAGTTACCCAGAACAGTAGCCGTCATAAAGTGCAAAGCCCATACCTTTGAAGAAGAACCAGTGTCATTGGGCAACAACAGGGCAGACGAAGCTGCTAAATGGGCAGCAGGGCAACCTATAACTGTATCGACCGAGACTATGATGGTTTTTCAGACACTAGACATGCAGAAATTAATTGAGATGCAAGATTTGTGTTCCCTGCAGGAAAAGGCGGTCTGGAAGGCGAAGGGATGTGGTCAAGAGTCCTCAGGACTCTGGAGGGATGGACAAGGTAAGCCTGTAGCTCCCCGAACATACTATCCAAGCCTGGCTGAAGCAGCACACGGCCTGACTCACCTGGGTAAAGAAGGTATGTGCAAACTGGTGAGAGCATACTGGTGTGCTCCCGGATTTTCCTCTCAAGCTGGTAAGAAAGCAATGTCATGTCTTACTTGTTTGAGGAAAAATGTTGGGAAAACTATTCCAACTGAGCCATCCCACATCCCTCCTACAGACGGACCTTTTCAGGTAATACAAATTGACTATATCCAATTACCACCGTGCAGGAATCTAAAGTATGTGTTAGTGTGTATTGATGTGTTTTCCGGTTGGGTAGAAGCATATCCGGCAGCCACTAATACTGCTGTGTTCACTGCAAAGAAAATTGTACAAGACTTTGTGTGTAGGTTCGGTATCCCTAGAATCATTGAAAGTGATAGGGGTACCCATTTTACTGGTGATATCTTCCAAAATATGTGTAAACTCATGGGAATCAATAGCAGACTTCACACCCCTTACCGACCACAAGCCAGTGGTAAGGTGGAGAGAGTAAACGGTACTATAAAGAACAAGCTGGGTAAGATAATGGCTGAAACTGGGTTGGCATGGCCTGAGGCTTTGCCGTTGGTCCTCCATAGCATTCGAACCACTCCTAGACCTCCTCTTAATCTGTCCCCCTTTGAGATACTGTTCGGACGACAACCTCATTTGATCATGAGTCCACAAGACGACTTGAAGTGTAATAATGAAGTGACTGTACAATATCTTATAAGAATGAGTAGACAGCTAAAACAACAACAACAAAAACTAAAAATGCTGTCATTGGTATGCCAGAGACGAACTGTCATGATGTTGAACCTGGAGACTATGTTATGATCCGCAATTTCTTACGTTCGGGTTGTTTAACAGACCGTTGGGAAGGCCCGTACCAAGTGCTGCTGACCAGTACTACATCACTGAAGGTTGCAGAGAGAGACACTTGGGTCCATTCCACCCACTGCAGGAGAGTCCATAATCCGGAGAAAGTGCAAGACAAAACTCAGACCGACGACATAGAGCTGTCACTTGTGAGCCTGTTCCGGGAGACCTAAAGCCTGCAGTTGAGACACCTGAACCAGAGACGTTGCCTCAGAACTATCTTTCCAGCGATGGAGTGGCGGTTTTTGTTTTTCTTTTGTTCCAGGATTTTCCTTGTTTTTACTTTTTCTAGGACATTCTATTTTTGTGAAGGAGGATGGAGGACGGAGGAGAGTTCTGGGATTGATACGGATGAAATGGAGGCCGAAGAAAAGTTAATAGGATACTCTGAGCAGCCCATTATCAAACTTGGTCCAGGGGTTATGAAAAGGTCTGCTAGCTCAGGAACTCTGAGGCAGTGTGAGGTGCTATTGTCTGATGAGTATTGTATCTGCAAGTTCTGCGACTCCCTAGTTGAAGAGAGATGCATCCAACGATGCCAGTCCCCCAGTACTCTGAATATAGGCGGGCATCCTTTGGAGGATTATCACTCCCTGGTGGGTAAGGTGCTAAACCAAACCGAGTTTTGGGTGTGCTCTCATGTGCCTCAAGGGCAGCATAACATAGGACTAGTGCCATTCCCTCTAAACATATCCGAAGTACTCGAATTAAGGGGTAGGAGGCCCATAGAAGGGAGGTACAATAACACTAGGTCCCCTAGTCTGACGCTTCGACAATACTCCATAGGCAGATCTTTGCTGTGCCTAAACAAATCTCATGCAAAGCGCCTGGAGAATTGGGAGGCTGACCTATCAGATCAGACAATGGCTCGCCACACTCATTTTAGAGGAAGACTCACAAGGTCACTACTAGGCAGGAATGTTGATGGAAGTCACAAGTTAGGGCGTATAACCAAACATAAGAAGGTATCCATTGGAAAAGTCTCTACAGATAAATGTGAAAATGTCATTAATGCCAACACGTGTCTAGAGCAGATGGAGACACTAGGCATGGGTAGTTTTATCAAAACTCTGTGTGATATAATTCATGGGCATACTGTTCCTTATGTTCTCCCTGAGGATGTGTATTTTGTTTGTGGAAGAAAAGCTTATTCCTGGGTGACTCCGAGTTCCAAGGGCTTGTGTTTCTTAGCTAAACTGGTTCCTGAAATCATGACTGTTACTCATGAAGAAATGGTTGGTATTCACAAGACTACATCACCACCATACATACACACACAGTATGAACACTGTGGCAAGAGAAATATGATTCCTGGTGAGGAACCCATAGCTACAAAATTGATTAGTGAAACTGCTGGTTTCCAAGTTATGGTTGCTCTAGAACTCACCAGGACTGCTCGGGGAACATTAAACTTTAAATATATCCAAGACCTAGCTAAATTAATAGATAATATCACCGAGATGTATGATGACACTTTCAGGTATACTGGAAGGGAGCTACAAGCGTACAGGAAAGAGTTGGTGCAACATAGACTGGTACTAAATTATCTCACCTCTATTACTGGTGGGTACTGTGTGACACTGGCCACACAGTTCGGTGTCAAATGTTGCACGTACATTACTAATAATACAGATGACCCTAAAGAGGTTATAGACCGGAAGATGGACGAAATTTTGCAGCTGAAATGGGAATTTCGAAAGAGCCATAATTCTTCGTTATATGAGGTCGGGGAAAAGGTGGCGGGTTGGTTCTCATGGTTGAACCCAGCAAAATGGTTCTCCGGTCTGGGGGAGTGGGTTCAGGAAATGATTGCAAGTGTAGGTAAGCTCCTTCTCCTTATACTGGGTGTCATCTTAGCAATTGGTTTAGTTGTCAAATGTGTTCCTACTGTGTTGAAGTGTGGAAAATGGTCTCATAGGAGTAATACTGAGAAAGAGACTGAAAGGGTGTTACCAGATACCGAGATCATGGTCTGTGAAGAAGTATTGTATAATCCTGAACTTGAAACGGTGATTGGGTGATAGTTTAGTACACTATCAAAGGGTGGAACTGTCAAAGTCAGCAAATTGGATAAAGTCATTTCAATTAAAGTCTAGCAAACTTGGTTGTCTTTGTCTGAAAAGATGCGTACGGTACGCTACGACGTACAAGGGCACGCTACGGCGTGAAAGGGCGTACGCATCCACTACACGTGGCAGCAACAGTAATTGGTCTTTTACCATACATTCGCACAAACACGCATACTTATAAAATAGTACACATTAATGGTAGTTGCAACACATAGTTATGTCGAAATATAGTAGTATTTATATGTTATATCAGAGTTACATGCATATTAATGAAATACACGGAACGGGTTGAAGGAATAACATCATGAGTGGTATCATAATGAACCTCGTTACATATCCTACTGTTCGGTTCACTCTGCGAGGGAATCGCAGAGTGCATACACAAGTTATGAATGATAGGGAATTATGAACTACTTAAGACTAAGGAATCTTGGCGGGAAGAGCAGAGCATACCCCCTGCTGAGATGACCCCCTCCTTTGGATTCCTTTGTATGAACTGGCCAATGATGACGACCCCTTGGACCTTCCTGAGACCTGGACCAATAGATGCAAGCTATTCCATCTTCATTGTATTACTGTATGTGATTGTGTATATAAGCAGCAGCTTGTGATCCAGAGTGCAGACATCTTGTCCCCAGACTTCAGGATTGAATGACTGCACTGGATCCAGAGCGCCTGCGATAAGTAACGGCTGTATTTACTATTACTTCGCTTGAGTATATATATATTCTATTATTTGCAAATAAATCTTTGTGCGTTGGAAACACAACTCGAGGTTCGACAATCGTTATTGGTTAGCGACAATACGCACATAACACTGTGCAATGGGAGACCTACCCTGATTTTGATAATCTCAATATCACCTGTATTGTTTCTTCAATGAACCTATATGGTTAGTCTCTTACTACGTTGAACGCCAGAGATCTCAGAACCTTCTTCTAATTAATTCAAACCCTCTGGTCTCAATTACACGCTACCTTAGGCCAGGATCCCGCTATGGCTCCTAAAAGACCCAAGGCCACATGGCGCCTTCTGCAGTTCAGTTCTTCAAGCCTCAGTCATCTCCTCTCCAAACATAAAGGACCAGACAACTTTGAAGACAGAACCGCTTCGTCTGCTATTTTCCAAACCCCATCTTCCTCAGCTCTGTCACAAATGGACCCTGATGCCCCGACTACCATCAAATCCATGCAATTAATATTCGTCTTGTTTATTCTCTGGAATACGTTCCTCGATACGAGAAGTCAAAGCGCAAGTGGCGGAGGTAGATGGGAGAACATCTCACATTGGCGGCTCATAATGAGCTTATTACCTCACATGAGAAATTAGGAACTTACGTCTTTAATATGTCTGATAAGCTGGCGGTCGTGGAAAATAGCTCCCGGAGAAACAATCTTAAACTGAGGGGCATTCCTGAGTCCATTTCCATTTCGGAGCTTCCGGATTTTGACAAAGATGTGTTTAAAAAATTACTCTCTGATGCGTCTGATCATGATCTATTGCTGGACCGCATCCACAGACTCCCAAGACCAAGATGGGGTCTGGAGACGACACCTTTTGACACATTCATGCGGGTCCACTTTTATCATATTAAAGAAAAGATTCTATGAGTGGCTAGAACACCAGCAGCTGAAGAGATTCTACAAAATCTCCAACTATTTCCAGATTTCTCTCCAGCCACTGTGGCTAAACAACGCTCATTTGAGCCCCATCACCAAAGCACTTTGAGATCATCAAATTCAGTACTGCTGGGGCTTCCCGGTTATCATTCAACGTAATAATTCTACTCATGTGACTGCTTCAGTAGAAGAGGGTATTCAACTACTAAATTCCTGGGATATTCAAGCTTCAACTGCCACTTCAGTCCCTTTTTCTCAACCACAGAAGGATTGGTCACGTGAGGATGGAGATTGCTAGTAACTCTCACTTCTTGCCTCCACATCAAAGCCTACCTTACCTGGGAGGAATTTTAGTCCTCTTAAGCTGGGTGGGGCCGCTGGATGGGGCCAATACCATTGGGGGGCTTCTGTCATTGTTTGTACAGAGACTGTGAATCGATCCTCCTGCCAAATTGTCAAGCATGGATCTCTGATTGGTGAGCAGATCAAGAACTGATAAGAACTTATCGGAACAATTTTTATTTTTATAAATATTTTATTGTCACTCTGTGTACACTATGTTATATTTTTATCAGCTATATTTCATCCCAGTTACCGCAGGATTTTCTGTGTCTCTAGAAACGTTAATTTTACAGGTGATTTGCTGTTTGCTGGTTTTTTTTTGTTTGTTTTCTCACTCAATTGTTGCTGTTTTTGGGTGGGTACTCCCATTCTAGGGCCATGTCCCAACAGTTACTGATTTTGCCAGATGTTTTCCCCCTCTGGCAACTACATTAACCCCAGGGTTATTTATGTTTTTTTTGTCCTGTCTTTCCTTCCCCCATCCTACCTTTCCCTTTCCCTCTTTGGTCCCGTCCCCCCCCCCCCCCCCCTAGGCAAGTACATCTATCTTTTTGTTATTGTTTACATGAGTTTATCCAGGTCCTCTACTCAGTTAAAATGGTTAAGTTCTTATCATTAAATGGAAGGAGATTAAATTCTCTGGCTGAACGAAGTTTAACACTATAATTTTTTCACAAACAAAAAGCTGATGTTATTGTAGTTTAAGAAGCGCATTTTTTAGCTAAATATCCCCCCATTTTTAAAGACTATAGATTCCCGCTATGTTTCATTGCAAATGCCCCTTTTAAACATAATAGAGTAGCCCTTTTGTTTAGTTCCAAATCCAACTTTATCCTCCAATCCAGTATTGAAGATAAAAATGGTAGATATCTCATTGTAGTGGGTTCATTAGATGGTAAATTAGTTACGATTGTCTCTCTTTATGCTCCCAATTCAATTTCCTCAGATCCACATTATGGGATATAGATCAACATAAACAGGATACTCTCATTCTAATGGGAGATTTCAATATTGTAGTTAACCCCAAATTAGACAGATCTTCACAGGCCTCTGCTTGCTCAATAGACAATAATACGGGTCCTTCAGCTGCTTTTGCTAGGCTGGTGGCAGAGTTTGGGCTTTATGACGTTTGGAGGACTCATGCCCCATTGGAACATGACTATACATACATTCTTGAATTGACTTGATTTTGTCAGTTAAATGGTCTCTGCAGAATACTAAGTCAGTTAAGATCCTCCCGATATCGTGGTCCGATCATGTATCAATAGTCTGGACTTGGCGATTTCCCCCAAGTGATCCCTCCGGGTGCATGGCGATTGTTCCCTTACCTTTGGACGCTGCTAGACGCAAAGCTTGCTCTTAAGAAGACGCTCGAGATGTATACGGCTACCAACTCTGCGGGGGAAAACTCTGTATTTAACTTCTGGTGCACACTTAAAGCTGTAATGCGTGGCTTAGCCATCCAAACTGGAGCTAGACTCAACATGTGTCTTTTAGTCACCAGGTTAAGCTGGAGGCAGAATTGACCTCTCGAGTCCCTAAACAAGACCCACCCCTCAGGTGATCTTAAGGCTCGTATAACCTAAATTAGAAATCAAATTACAAAAACTATTATTGTCCCGTACTCAAGTCTTAAGTAGACTTCGTCAGAAATACTATGTCTCAGGAAATAAAGCGGGGAGATTGTTTGCTAGGAAATTATGAGGTCAGAGGGCCCAAAATCGTATTGTTTGGTGGACGAGTCAGGAGTCAGAAGGTCTAACTCACGAGACATAGCTAATCAATTTGCGACCTATTATTCCAAATTGTATAACCTTCGTGAGAGCGATTCCACCCCTCAGCCAACCCCTGCCCTGATTTATGATTTTTTGAACAAGCTAAAGCTACCATCTCTAGACACTTACTCAAAAGTCTCTGTGAATGCTCCGTGGACACAGTCTGAGATCATGCACGTTATTAAATTTTTACCATGGGCCCTGATGGGTTTATTAATAACTTCTATTCCACATTTAAGACTGAGCTCACTTCACTCCTAGTACAGTTATTTAACGCGGGTAGGGAGTTTTCCTTCTGAAATGCTAGAATCCCGTATTGTTACGATTCCTAAGCCAGGGAAGGACTTAACCCACTGCCAGAATTATAGACCAATTGCCCTCCTGAATTCAGACATTAAAATTTATGCTAAATTGATCGCTAACAGACTTAACCCCCTTATTCTGTCCTTGATCCACCCTGATCAGGTTGGCTTTTTTCTTGGGAGACAAGCCTCCGATAACACACGTAGGACATTCAATATTATCAAGCAAGCTAATAAGTCCCATCACAAATTGTTAATCATGTGTTAATAGATGCGGAGAAGGCCTTTGACAAACTACATTGGGGCTATATGAGTGGGATCCTTGCCCGGTTTGGTTTCAGTGGGGAGATACTCAAATCCATATTAGCTCTTTATAGGGACCCCTCAGCATGGGTTTATAGCAACAACTTCACTTCAGATAAATTTACACTGTCAAATGATACCCGACAAGGATGCCCCCTTTCACCCCTCATTTTTCTTTTAGCTATTGAGCCGTTGGCTGAGAGAATTAGGCAACATCCTCAACTCCCAGGCATCACCTTAGCAGCAACCACTCACAAATTATGTATTTTTGCTGATGACATCTTGTTATGTGTGATTAGCCCGGAGACCTCGCTGCCAGTCCTACATGATTTGCTACAGAAATTTGGAGAGGCTTCCTATTACAAATGACACGTCTAAAACAGATGCCCCCCCCCCTCAATATATCGGACATGCTTTTGCTACGTTTGAAGGCGGCCTTTCCATATTCGTGGAAAACCTTATCTATGCCTTATTTGGGGAACTTGATTACTCCACATTTAGACTCCTAGCTTGAAGTTAACTATACTCCTTTATTGATACAATTGAATGCTCTGGCAAAGTCGTGGCATTGTTACGAGGTCTCCTGGCTAGGTAGAATTGCGGTGTTTAAAATGTCTCTTACCCAAAATGATGGACACTTCCTTTTGCTCTGCCCAAGTTCTATAAGGATAGGCTATGTTATATACTTACCACATATGTTTGGAAGGGCAAACCACCTAAACTTGCTCACTTGACTATGTCCCACTCAAAACAGACAGGAGGTCTAGCCTTACCAGATCTAACCAAATATCAGGAAGCGCCCATTTTAGCACAGCTACAATGTCACACGCCGTCCCTGTGTCTCATCCTCCGTACAGGGACAGGCGCTTTCTTCCGCTATTAGACGGGCGGTTGCTAGGCAACCGGTCGTCACTTCCGGGTCCCGGCAGCCACAGTATCCGGCGGTGGTGTTCAGCGTCTCCCCCTATAAAAAGCTGACTCTGGCACATGATAAGTGCCAGAGTATTAGGTCCCATCCTTGCTCCAGCGTTCCTGTTGCATTCTATCTGTGACTCCAGTGTATTACCCGGCTATTCCTGACCATTCCTATTCTGTGTTCCCTGTGAATTGACCTGACTTGTTATTGACCATTCTTCTGCGCTTCTGATAGCTGACCCGGCTAGCTCCTGACTACGGCCATTGGATTCTCCCTGTGGCATCTACTGATATCTCGGTTCTGACCCGGCCTGCCTGACACCGCTTCCATCCTTGCTTCACTGGTTGCTCCCTCTGAGGACCACGACCTGCGTGTTCCCGCAGCTAAGACCATACTTCCTTGCGGGGGTTCCTGGTGAAGACCTGGAACACGTTAGACTCCGCGCCTCTTTGGTGAGTAGTGCCAAAACCAGTAAGAAATACTCCTGAATCGTGACATACAAGACTGGTCTCTTCTGCGTTCCCATAAACCTTGGGTTGACCTGGAGCGAGGTCTCATTACTACGTTCCCATTGGCAGATCTTCTCTGTATCCCTAAATCATGGAGATCCCCTCAGGCTGCCCTCCTCTGTCTCATGAGAGATGCTCTCGTAACTTGGGACAAGTTTTTAAAGACATCTAAACTTATACCTAATTTGAACCTGTCATTGTGGTATTCCAGGGGTATTACCAATATTAAAACGCTCCATTCTGATTTGTCCCTTTTGCCCTTCTCACATTTGAGAGAGCAATTTCAGATCCCTAACCAAGATTTCTACAAATATTTCCAAATACGGCATTGGTTATCCTCCCTTAGTAAGTGTCACCTCTCTCTACAACACCCTCCAGCCCTTTTCTTCTCCAAATTGACTTCTAGTTAACAAAGCGGCCATTTCCTTCTGGTACACTCACCTTAATGTGAGAAATCAGCCGGTGAAGGCCTCCTCCCAATAACTTTGGGAGAGAGATCTTGGCCAGGTATTTGACCCAACTCAATGGGACACTATCTACTACAATGCCCATAAGATGTCGAAATGTTTCAATCACACGGAGATGTTATACAAATAACTCCATAGACTCTATATGTCTCCAGACAGACTTCATAAGATCTGGCCATCCCAGTCCAGGGCCTGTTTGCGTGTGAGTGTGAAGAGATAGGAGACATTTTCCATATCTTTTGGAGCTGTCTGGTTGTCCGTAAGCTATGGGCAGAGGTTTTCAACCTAACATCAAAAGTTACCCAAACCCCGGCCTCTAACACTCTGGAAGTGGCACTATTTCATTCTTTTTCCCGTCAAGGCCTACTAGGTGAATGTTATGTTATAGGCCACATTTTTATAGCTATCCCTGCGGTGATAGCCCAAGAGTGGAAATCTCCCACGCTTCCATCGATAGCCAAGATAATCTCCAAGGTTCAGTTAAGCTGTGATATGGAAACTATGGGAGTACCGTACGTCTCTTCTGCCTCCTCTCCACACATTAAGTAATTGGCCTGGACTCAATATGTTTTCAAAAAACAAGCCTGCTCCCCTCTTTCTCTGTCCCTGTAGAGGCAATTCCTAGAAGGTGTCCTTTCTGTAACTCAAATGACTATAAACATGTTAAGGAGAGGAGTTTTGTATTTGTATTTTTCTTGATCATATTGATATACCCCGATACTTTATTTATTTTTTTAAAAAGCTAGCCGCTCTGGCTTTGGATGGAGAACTGGGCCAAAAGAGGCAGAGGCCAAGTCTTTTCCTTGAGCAGGTGAGGCCAAAATGGTAGAATTGCTACCACTTCTCTTTTTTTTTAGATCTTTGTTAGCATGCAAATGATGAGTGGAAATGGAGTGAAGACATGTCCATTTAATGAACAAAGCATCTATTCCCTCTGACTCTGGAGTCCTGTAGCAAGAGGAACCTGGGCGATTTTGCTTGCTGCCATGAAGTCCACTTGAAGTATGAATCTTTGTAGCAACAGCTGGAATACTTCATAATGAAGGGACTATTCTCCTGGGTGCATCTTTTCGTAGCTGAGAATGCTAACATTTTATTTTCCTGCTATATGTAATGCTGAGAATGAGTTCAGGTTTCTCTCTGCCCAGGATATGATCTTTTTCATCAATGTTCGGCTTCTGGTACCTCTGTGATGATTTATGAAGGCTACCACCGTCCTGTTGTTGACAATTCTGAGACACTTCACTTTTGGATAAAGATTAAAATGTTGAATTGCTTTCCATACTGCTCTCATTTCCAAGACATGTGAAGACTTAACTCGTTCCGTGACAAGTTGCCTTGCACCACTTGTCCCTGAAGATGTGCTCCCAAGTCTGTAGTACTGGCATCTTTTGCATCATCAATTCTGACTCTAACAGTGACACTACTTCTGTATTTAATTTAGGTCTTTGCCAGCACCTGAGAGACTGTCTGGGAGCTTTTGACAGGGCGAAAAGTCTTTTTGCGATTCCACGTTCTTTGAAGTTCCTGCTGGAGATCTTGCATATGCCATCTTGCACATGGAATGATTGTGATGGAACAACTAAAGCCCCTTTCTTATTAACACTTGACAGCAAGTCTATAGTTGCCATTCCAGATACTGGATCTTGTTACACCTCTCCTGTGACAATAACACTTTTACTCTGTATGATGTCTATCTGGACCCTCAGGAACTGTATCTGTTGTAATGGGATGAAATTATGATTTTCCTCTGTTCACTAGCCAGCCATGCTGTTCCAGAAAACATCACTTTATTGATCTTGCATCCAACACTGCTTTCTGAACTTCTCACCATAAGAATGTCTTCCGATTTGACCTCCTTTCTTTGGGTCCAATGGCAAATTGTCTCCCTGACCTATAGCTTTCCATCTCTGTGAAGTGTTGATGAGCAGAGAAAAAAAAAAAATCGAAACCCTCCTATATTGTGGCAGGTGATTACATTGAGCCTCAGAGGACTTCTATATAACAGTGTCCTATTTTTCTCCAAAAAGCAAGGATCCTCTAAACAGGAGACTGGTTAGACTATTTTTTACTGAGCGTCTGCAGCCCAAGGGCACAACCAGAGAGCTCTCCTAGCCACCGCTGCTGAGGTCATTGTCCTTGCTGAAAAAGCAAATGGTTTCCAAAAGATGCTTCACACAAAAACTGTGCCTTTCTGCATAACCTTTCTGCTTTTCCATATCTGCTATTAACTTTATCTTGGACATCTGTATAAAGTGTCTTTTCCCACTGATTTAGGTTAGAGTGACCCTTATCCACCTGTGCTCATTCCTTATAAATCAGTTCTTTTACCACCTTTTGTGTAGGAAAAACACAACCTTTTTTACTAGTCTTCAAAAAGAGGATTTTTGTACTTACGTTAAATCCGTTTCTTTGATTCTGTCTGGGGGACACTGCTTACCATGGGGTTGTGGAGGGGAGCACGGGAGTTGGCACCTAGCTAGTAAACTTTAGCACTGCTGACAGACCCCTCCCCTCTACAATCCCCCTGCCTCTTCCGTTAATTAAAAAGCCCCAAGGAGAAAAGGCCAATAAATCAAGAGCACACAGAGGAAAAGCAGAAGGGAGGGATCGCAGTGTCCCCCAGATGGAATCAGAGAAACAGATTTAACGCAAGTACAAAAATCCTATTTTCTCTTTCATCCAGTCTGGGGGACACTGCTTACCATGGGGATGTTCTAAAGCAGCCCCCTAAGGGTGGGACCGCTCTGAAAGCCCCGCTCGTAGAGCATTACGAGCAAAATTTGCGAATACCTTAAACTGATAGAATTTGGTAAAGGTGTGGACAGAAGACCAGGTGGCTGCCCTGCAAAGCTGGTCCACAGAAGCCCCATTTCTCGCTGGCCACGACGCCCCTACTGATCTGGTGGAATGGGCCGCAAGTCTCTCTGGCACAGGACGGTTAGCCCTTATGTAAGCCTGCTTAATGGTTGCCGTAATCCATCTTGCAATGGACTGTTTTGAGGCTGGCCAGCCTCTTTTGTTAGGATCATAAAGAACAAACAGAGAATCTGTACGTCTAATCTGAGAAGTTCTTTTGACATAAATACGGAGAGCCCTAACCACATCTAACTTTCCCATAGACTGCTGATCAGAAAGAGAAGTCGATGAAAAGACCGGAACCACAATTTCCTGGTTCAAATGGAAAGCCGAAACTACTTTTGGAACAAAAGAAGGCAAAGTTCTTAATACCGCTCTGTCCTCGTGAAAAACCAGATATGGTTCCCGGCAAGACAGAGCTCCCAATTCTGAAACCCTACATGCAGATGCAATCGCTAAAAGAAAGACGACCTTCCAGGTCAAACATCTAAAATCTGCCGGAAGTAATGGCTCAAAGGGGGGCCTTTTAAGCATATGCAGTACCAGGTTAAGATCCCAAGGTGCTGTAGGTGGAACGTAAGGAGGCTGAATATGTAAGACTCCCTGAAGAAAAGTCTTGACGTCTGGCAAGTCCGCTAACTTCAGGTGAAAGAAAACGGAAAGAGCCGATACCTGAACCGGAGCCCTGCTTCCAGCCCATCCTGAAGAAACGCCAATAACTGAGGGAGACGAAAAGAAGATGTGTGACAGGACTTATTTTCGCACCATCTGATATAGGCTCGCCAAATACGGTTATAGATGCGAGCTGAAACCTGTTTTTGAGCTTGTAGCAAAGTGTTTACTACACTGGGGGAGAAACCTCTAGCCCTCCAGAGGCTGGCTTCAACGTGAGCTGAGGTAAGTTCTGGTGACGAAAGGGACCTTGTAGAAGAAGGTCGCCTCGCGACGGAAGACAATATCCTTGTCCTGCCGCCATGGAGATTATGTCCACGTACCACACCTGACGCGGCCATGAGGGAGCTATTAAAATTACCGGCAGACCGCCTTGCCTCACTCGTCTGAGTACTCGAGGAAGCATAGGAATCGGGGGAAACAGATATCCCAACCTAAACTCCCATGACATGGTCATCACGTCCACCGCTACCGCTAAGGGGTCTCTTGCCCTTGCGCAAAACCTGTAAACCTTTTTGTTGTGTCTGGAGGCCATGAGATCTATATCCGGAAGACCCCACCTTTGAACTAGAGACTGAAATACTTCCGGATGGAGGGACCACTCCCCCGGCATCATCGCATTGCGACTGAGGTAATCGGCCTCCCAATTCTTTATTCCTGGAATGAACACCGCCGAGATTGCCGGAACATACCGTTCCGCCCAAAGAAAAATTTGAGCTGCAGCTCGCATTGCAGCTGCACTCCTGGTTCCTCCCTGTCTGTTGACATATGCCACAGCCGTGGCATTGTCGGACTGAACTCTGACTGGGTGGCCCTGAAGAAGGGTCTGGGCCCCCCGAAGGGCTAAAAGAATTGCCTTCAACTCCAACGTGTTGATTGATAAGGCCGATTCCTGAACTGAACAAAGCCCCTGGAGCCGGAGGTGCATGATTACCGCTCCCCAACCTCTCAGGCTGGCGTCTGTTGTAGCTATTATCCATGAGCATGGAGAAAAAGACCTGCCCATCGACATGTGATCCTGGTTTAGCCACCACTGAAGCGATTCTCTCGCCCCCGGAGACAGCGAGATCCTCTGGAGATCCAACGTAGGTGGGATCCTGACCATTTTGTCAACAGATCCCACTGGAAGCACCGAGAATGAGCCCGACCGAAGGGGATAATCACGAAAGAGGCCACCATCTTTCCAAGCAGCCGCATGCACAAATGAATTGAGGGACTGGGAGAGGACAAGACCTGAGATGTTAATACTCCGGATCGAACTGATCTTCTCCGCAGGCAGGAACACCTTCTGCTGACTGGTGTCCTTGATGAGCCCAAGGAAGACCATGCGTTGGCACGGAACCATCTGGGATTTCTTTAATTTTATCAGCCACCAATGGCTCTCGAGAACCGCTATGGTGAGGGATAAGTGCCGACGTAAGCAAATCTCTAAGGAGGATTTGATGAGCAGATCGTCTAAATAAGGCACGACCTGAACTCCCTTTAAGTGAAGACACGCTGCCATCACCGAAATGATCTTCGTGAAGACCCTTGGAGCTGTGTAGAGGCCCAAGGGAAGAGCCCGAAACTGATAGTGGGAGGCACCCACTGTGAATCTTAGGAGAGACTGATGATCGCTCCAAATGGGTACGTGGAGGTATGCGTCCTTTGTGTCTATGGAAGCCATAAACTGATCTTTCTCTAAGCCATTTATTACCGACCTCAGGGACTCCATCCGAAATTTGTCCACTCGTAAGTGCACATTGAGGTTCTTTACATTGGGGATGGGTCGAAAAGACCCGTACGGTTTCTTGACCAGAAAAAGATTTGAATAAAATCCATTTCTTTTCTGGTTGTCTGGGACCCTGCAAATGACTCTTTGCGAAAGAAGAGAGGCGACACAGGCCTGTATTGCCTGTCTTCTTTGTGGATCTCGGGGTAGCAGGGTTACAAAGAAATGATGTGGTACCGGACCCAGCAGGTCTATCATGTACCCCCTTGATATAATGCCCCGAATCCAAGGGTCTTGGGATGACGCTGCTCACTGTTCCTGAAAAAGAGATAGACGTCCCCCCACTGGCGGCACTTCCAGGAGAATAGAGTGGCAGTCAGGACGCAGGCTTCTCCTGAGTCTTGGAGGCCTGGCACCTAGCTACAAACGAGGACCTGCCTCTGACAGAGGAGCCTCAAGCATTCGGTTGTCTACCTCTAAATGACTGTCCCCTAGGCAAGGAGGTCCCCCGAAAGGGCTGACGAAAGAAGCTAAACTGTGGGGCCCTGTCCCTACTTGGGAGTATCGGCAAAGAAGTGCTTTTGCCCCCCCGTTGCCTGGGAAATCATAGTATCTAATTCCGGGCCGAACAAACATGCTGCTGAAAAGGGAATGGTTTCCATGGATTTTTTAGATTCTGAATCCCCTTCCCAGGATTTCAGCCATAACGTTCTCCTTGCTGAAATCGACGCAGCTTGAATAGGAGTACACAGACGCTGTGCTCTGAGCCGCCTCATAAAGGTACCCCGATGCCTCTTTTAAATGTAAAGCTTGGGGAAGTAATTCTGAGTCCTGCAAGGCCTCTGCCAGTTGTTCTGCCCATGTTTCCATGGCTTTAGTAACCCAAGCTGAAGCAAATGTGGGTCTAAAGGAAGACCCCGCTGCTACAAAAATAGCTGCAGTTAGTGGCATCTTGTAGAGTTGCTGAGCCCGGGACTGGTAGGAGAGTATGTCGGGCCAAACGAGCTACTGGAGTATCTACCTTAGGGATTCCCTCCCAGCGAGCCACGTCCTCCTCCTGCAAAGGATACAGGGAAGAGAACCTCCTTGGAGCAGATAACTTTTTATCAGGCTGTTTCCAGCCTCCTTCTGCAATATCTCTGAGTTCTACAGAAGGGGAAAACCGGATAACCTTCCTTTTGGCCTTCTTAAAAAGACTTCTGTCTCTAGGACTAGGATCCTCCGTTTGTGGGAGGTCCAACGCCTGTCTTACTGCTAAAACCAAATCATCAATAAACTGATATCTAGAGTTTTCTTTCTGTTCCAAAGGTTGAACCTGGTCAAGATCAAAATTTGTATCCCCTTCCTTTTCTGAAAACCCCTCAGTATCCGAAAGGACCATAAAAGGATTAGCGGATCTAAGCCTCTTTCTTTTAGCAGGGGGCAAGTCTGGGGATTCAAGTAACTGGTTTAGCCTGTCTAGAGCCTTTTTTAAATGCTGAGGACCATGCAGGTTCTGGCTGATCCGTTACTAAAGAGGAAGGTCCTGCTATAACCGTTTCAGTAGAAACCGTGGCAGCAGGAGGTCCCAAAGGTGTAACAGCATTATTCTGCGCCGCAGTGGCTGCCATACTTGTCAGTAACTGAGTAGAATGGGAGATAATCTGTGCTAAAGAGGAAACCGACTGTCAGGGAAGCCACCCAGGCCGGTTCCTCCGTCAGTGGGGCTGGAATGAGCTGGGTTTGCGTAGAGGGGACCCCTTCTTCGCAGTCAGAGCAGAGCGCCAACGGGTCCTTCTGCCCACATGATAATTTAACTTTACATCTATAACATGTAAAATATTTAGCCATAGGGCCTTTTCTTTTATGTCATTTTTACAAAGGAAAGGCACACCAAACACACAGATTTGAGGTTAGAGATATTGAGAGAGACAGAAAACAAGTAATCAACTAATCTATAATAAAATTTGTACTTGTATTTTTTGGTGAAACAACAATGTGATAGATTTGGCAAGTAGGAGAACCAATATATAAATCCTACTAGCCCACTTTGTAATCAGTCCAAACGCAGTAAATGGTTAAATAAATCAGATACTTAGCCCACAGGCCAAACAGGGGAGAAGTCCAACAGCAGTGTCCTGGTGCCTGCTCCCACTGATCTGTCTCCTTTCCCGGGCATCTCCTGGCGCCAGAAGACCGAGCTAGTCCAATTGTGCAGGAGAACTCTATGTCTTAGATCCCCCCCTCCGATAATGCTGTCTCTCAGTGATTTTTACAAAAAGAAAAAGGGGTTATGCGGGAAAGAGTTGGTCTCTGCAGCAGTTCTGTACCCCGATGCCCCCTCCTATGTATGAGGGGGATCTTGGTATTGCCCCCTCTGTTACTCTTCTCACTCCCTCCACGATGGCTGCCGGCATTTTTTATCCGATAACCGGCGCTCTATGCCTGCAGTGGCAGTGCCGGTTATCGGGGAGGCTCCAAGAGTGACAGCGGTCCGGAGAGACCGCTTGTCATTCTGTATCTAGTCACCCTAATTCTCTGCCAGAGAGAGCCTCTGACTCTCATCTGACAGAGTAGTGCCTGCGCTGCTATTCTGGGAGTGTGTTCTCTATAATAGAACACACTCCCAGGTCTGCCACCCAAAGAAATTCTAATTACTAAAAAAAACCTAATAAAATTAAATGACATAAACCTAGCACTTAAACTAAAAACACAGCCCAACTCCATGAGCACCTAAAAAAACTGAAGAGGAAGAGGCAGGGGGATTGTAGAGGTTAGGGGGTCTGTCAGCATTGCTAAAGTTAACTAGCTAGGTGCCAATTCCCATGCTCCCCTCCACAACCCCATGGTAAGCAGTGTCCTGCAGACTGGATGAAAGAGAAAGGGGATTTTTGCTTTTCTGTGGAAACCTGTTCATGATCCACTCATCTAAATATACTTAAGCAAATGTTCAACATTGTCCAGATTAAACATCGAAGGTGACTCTTTAATTTTTCCAGATTCACCACTAGAGGAATCATATAAAGCAACCCGGGATGTGTCCTCTAAACCTATGCTTATTTGGGACCTTGCACTCTTTCCCTATATGGCATGCACATCTTCTTTAGTTACAAAAGCCTCTTTCATCCAAGCTATAAATTCTTTACACTGCCCCTGGGACACAGTTTTACCCTTGGGTTGTGAACTGCACTGTGCAAAAAAAATCTTCCTTCAACTTAATTGTCAGCGAGTAGCTGACTCAGTCAGTCTCAATGCAAAACGTTTCCCAGAGAGAGGGACACCCAGCAGCTCGGTGTATCCACCTTGCTGTACTGTATCCGAAGACGTGTTGTGCACGCATACACAGACCAGTTCTGGGAACGTCGCCGTATTCAAAGATATACCAGATCTGCTCCTGATGGCGGCCGACTGGTATCCCTGTGGACCCAGCCTGTCTTCGCTTGCAGCACAGACTAGTGCATCATCAGGACATCAGAGAATACAAATCCTTACACTACAGAATTAAATAAAACAAAACGACTAAAAACACAAGGCATATAAGGTAGCTCCTCTCCATCTCCTATATTTTGTCTAACCTGTTTATACCTAAACTGGAAAGAGGGAATCTACCCAGAGTTATAACTGCCATAGCGAATTGAAGAAAAATAAAGATCAAATAGAACACAAAAGGATATAATATTCGATTCCTTTATTGATCAAAGTGATCCAATACTAGATTTGTCAGCAAAAGGATGTGAACCTATGCTTTCAGTAACTAGTGCGACTCCCTGGAGCAGCAATAACTTCAAACGTTAGAGCAATGGTTGATCAATTCCACAGATCAGCTTACTAGTAATTATGGGCCTTTCCACCTTACAAGACTCCTCAACTCATGGATGCTGGCAGGCTCTTTTGCATGAACACCCTGTTTCAGGTCCTGCCTCAACATTTTGACTGTATTATGATCTGGTTTTTGACTCAGCCATTCCAAACTGCAAAATGTCTTCTGCTTCAACCATTTTTTTTTTTTTGTAGACTGACTTGTGTATTTAGGGTCAGTCTTACTGCAAGACCTACCTTCTATTAAGCTGCAGTTCAATGACAGATTTACTGCTGAAACTATTAATTCTAGATTGGCAGGGTCAGTACCAAACCAGGATACTGTTTCACAGTTGGGATGAGGTTCTCAAGTGGGCCTTCAGCATTTGGTTTTCTCCAAACAATGTTTCTCATTTAAGCCGCACATTTCTATTTTAGATTCATCCATCCACAGAACATTTTCCATTATTTTTCTGGCTCATCCTGGTGGTATTTAACATTTAAAATGGGCAGCAAATTTGTTCTTGGAGAGTAGTGGCTTCCCATGCACTCTTTTCTTGTTCAATGTTTGCCTAATGGTGGATTCATGAAAATGGACATTAGTCAGTGCAAGAGAGCAGATCCTTTTCACATTACCCTAAGGGATCTCCTAAAATATTATATGCCTTGCTCTTGGGAGTTATTTTTGTTGGAAGAACACTCCTATTGAACACTACCTATCTGACATTGGTGAACACCAATTCACTTAGAAATCGTTTTGTAACCTTATTCAGCCTAATGAGCATTGACAACTCCTTTGATCAGAGCATGGCATGCATTCACAAGCATGGGTGAAGACTAGCATTTGGCAGTGAAAGATTTAGGAGTTTTAAAGAGGACAGGGTCACCCAAACTCTCACTTGATTGTGACCCTGTTGCTTAACACTCCTGACTAATTATTCCCTTAACTAAACTGGAGTCCGTTTGATTGATAAATTAATGGAAAAAAAAAAGTATTTGTTTCTTTTTAATTTAATGTGTATCTATTTTTATGAATTTGATGAAGATCTGAACATGTATAAGGTTACACTTATGCAGAAATTCAGAACATGTTAATGGATTCACAAACATACTATCACTGAATTATTACATAATAAACTTGCTAGTATTCTGTTCTTTACATACATGATTTGTGGACTAGAACAAGGAACACTAGCACTGTTTATGCTTTTCTTTTGTTGGTAGTAAAACTGTCAGTATAGTTTATTTTGATATTCACAACATAAACTTAATTTTTTTTATACAAGAAACATAAGTAAGGCTTATGTACCACAAAAAAAAAAAAAGTTCATGGTGGTATCTATGTTTGGGATATGGAGGTCAGGCTGCCATTTAAATCAAAATCAATAAGTGACAATAACCTGCTATGCATAACTTGGGCTTTTACAGTTGTTAAATTACATTCTAGCCTTACAGAAGAATAAGATACATTATTGTTATACTTTCTTTTACCCCACTGGTCATACCAAGAGCAGCACCATTTCAAATGTGTAATAACTAGGTGGATGAGGAATATCCGTATGGAATCCTAGTCAGACCTCACTCTACTTACTGTGCATGCAGTTACAATACGAGAGTGTGACTCCTTAGCAGTCCACAGGTCAGCACTTACTATGAGACAGACACTGAGGATGCAAGTCAAAGTGGCTGTTCCCCCATCACCTCAACTCTTCTCTATCTTCCCAGATAAGGCTGCTGCAGGAGGAAGAGCAGGTTATGGTTTCATCTGAGGTCCATCAGTGCTAAACAGACTGCCGCTGGACATGCCAAGTAAAGAAATATAAACAATGTACCATTCGTCATCCTGGCAAGGAGAGGCATAAAATTGAAGTACAAGAAGAGAAGGTTGCTTTGATTTAATTCCCCACAGTCTGTTTATCTTAGTAAATGCTGATCTGTGAGAAGTCAGACTTTGCTCCTTTATTCCTATGCTGCTGGTCAAGACCAAACATAAAGATGGTCCCAGGTGCTGTGGTCTTGATGGTGCAATGGGGCACCTGTGCCAGTATGATACAGACATCTGCTTTTATTCTGAACACTATTGACGCTAGCATGCTGTATTCTGCACAAGGCTGGCTGTTAGGCAGCATGTGATCTGACCTACTGGCTGAAAGGCAGAGATAATTTATGTCTCTCTCATCTGATGTAGTGGGCCTATGTGCCCATAGGGTCAAGGGATACTGTTGTGGTTAGCTCCAACAAATTCGTAAAGTAAAAATCCTTTTCAATGTTTGCTGTACTCTAAAAATGCTGAAAATCTGCTACAGCCCAGATCCAGACAGACAGGACTCCAAGTATGTGTTTGGTAATTTTAACCAAATATTCAATATCTGCACAGCCATTATACATTCAGTTGGACAGTGAAGAAAACACCTCAATAGCCAGTCGATCCCAACCCCAGCATCCTGGGGAATTCTCATTAGTGGGAAAATACCATTGCCCATGACTATCAGGAACAATCTGCTTTAGCTCCTGGGAATCTTAATTTATACAACCGCTACCAACAACTGGGGATAATGTTAATGGAAATGTGAAAAAGTACACTTTAAAAGGGATTGATTTGGTTGTGAAAGTAGTGAAGTATCACAGGTCTCAAGCTTGAAACTATAGCGGAACTAGAGACACTTATAAAAGAACACCTCTTCCCTACACATTAAACCAGTGTTTCCCAAAACCAGTCCTAACAGTGCATGTTTTCCATATCTCCTTTCTGGAGCACAGGTATTCATTACTGACACATTGTCACAGATCCACAGGTAGTACTAATTAACATGCGACCTGGAAAACATGTTAAGAGGGACTGGGTTTAGGAAACCATGCATTAAATGGATATTTACAGAGAGAACATGTAGATAAATAGATTAGCATTTGCTGTGTAGCAACTGTAGTTTCTTCTAAATACACCTTTTTACAAGTCATGATGTTGGCTATCTTGTTATTATTAACAAATTGACTATTAGTATTAATGAGTGAGAGATCATACCATGTGGTGACAGAATACTTACTGAGCTCCTATAAGACATTGTGCAATGCAAACAGTGGGAAGTATTTTGCTTTCAAGGCAGGAGCCGACAGACTTTGATTGGTTACCCAAGATTAATCACACAGGATCTTAAGACCAAAGTAGCAGACAATTTAAATATAGTCTAAAGGCGTTATTGCAGGAAATAGGACGGGACACGCCTTATATAGGTTAAATTAAGAATGTGTAATAAATGTACATTGCAGTTCGACTTAGTTAACCTGTATTACTGATCTAAGATTTTTCAAAACTGCACAAGATAATCTACATGCACTGTACACCAAATTAATCCATCAACTCGTATGCCCAAACTTCACAAACCAGACCACCAAGAGGCCAAATTTAAAATAGAAGACATTTTAAAAAATATATAAATAAAACCTTGTTCTGTGTAGTATTCACCTCATTCCACATTTGATGTTGAAATTTCGCCATTTAGGTAATCCCCATTTTTTATCTTCAATGCAAACCACACCACAGGGCAGAATGAGCTAACACTGGTGTCATCCCAACTCTAAACATAAATTCTGTGACTCTAAAAACAGTCTGGAATGGTTTTATGCGAAAGTGGAACTCAAACGATGATTGTTGAAGCTTTGCACCTCTGTGAAATGACCTGTTCAGAGGCAAACTTCACTGCAACTTCAATCATCTGTAATCTGAGCAACTCATAGGCGTACTGCTACTCCCTGGAGATAATCACATCCTATTGTGAGGAGATCCTTCCATCTTATTCCAAATTAAATCAATAACTAATAAACTAAATCAATGTACTAATTATCGATAAACTAGTCAAATAGGGGTAGTAATAGGCTGACAATATTTGGCTATGTTGCAGCATCAACTGGTACTATGCTTGAATTATGGCATGAAGATGCACTCCACACACAATCGTGCACTGACATGTGAAGCCAAAGAGCCATCATTGACATTTGTTGCTTCTGCCAATACTTTCCTTTCCACCTGCCTGAATCTACTCCTGTTTGCCCCCAGATAAGTCAATACCCACCACTGTTGCCTGTATTGTTGGTTGATTGGCTAGGTTAGACTCCTGCATTAGATCAATCTGATGTAAATAATCATTTTACTCCCAAAATTGTTTAGTTTTTTTTTTTGTCATGTCTTAAACTGTTTACACAGTACCACTGGGTACCTGTATACTCACTTTATTACACTGGTGTGCTAGTTCTGTGCTTGTAACCAGTTGACACAAATTGCCATGCTCTAGTTGTCATGTATCCCTTGTGACCAGTCACATGACCAAGTGCCCTTTACCACAGGATGTACTTCTAGTACAGACCAATTCTCAACATAAATTATTTTTTATTTTACTGGACAGTCAACTACTAGAATTATCAACTTCAACAAGGATGGCTGCTCAGAGCATAAATGCAAGCAAAAGTAAAACTCATTTCTTCTAAGACCAAAACAGATATATCTATTACTATATTAATACTGTATTTTAAAGTTTAGAAGTAGAAGGCTTCTTTTCCTACTGGAATATAAGTCTGCAACTATCAGAAATGTGATGACTTATGATCCTAAGTGGTCTTTTTAGGCCAGTAACAGGGCTTTCCATGATTGTGATGTGGATCAGAAAAGTTACATAGTTGATAAGGTATGTGTCAATTTAAAAAATAAAGACGACACCTTTCATAACGCAGCATGATCTCAGAATCTTTGAAATGGCAGCAGTGTTTTTATTATCAGAGGTATGAGCTGTCCCACAAGACTTGTTGAATGCCACAGGTGCTTCCATAAATATTGAACAACAACGCCTTGCAAATCTCTTAGAAATTAAAATGCAACAATAACTGGAGCAAAACAAAGTTACAAAAGGAAAATAAAAAAAAGGAAAAAAACAAAAAGAAACAAACAGATCAGTGATCTAGCAACCTATTAGGGGAAAAAAATAAAAACGTTGAAATGTAATCAGTTCAGTTGATTTGAACGCTCTCTTTACACCAGGTTTGGTCACTCTTTGGCTGTCAAGTTATCACTTAAGTACAAGTCTCATCACACCCTGCCATTTATTGCACGCAGGAACCTATATTTTAACAAAACGTTTACAGGCAAAGGGTGAGTCTTGTTGAAACAATGCGAATCGCCAAGGTCACTGATGTATACAGCATTGAGAAACAAGTTATCTAATCAGTGACAGGAACTTTCCCTGGCCAGCAGTCAGGTAAACATAATAAGTGTCATCTCCTGTGGCAGACCGTTAAAAAAAATATATACGTATAAAGGCAAGTAAAAATTTTAGGACTTGAGAACGGGGGACAGCTGGGGAAGATGGCTGGTGTTACAAAAAGCATCATACAAAAAGACACATGCTACATAAAAAAAATACTAACCCCCTTACCATCTTTCGGACAGTACAGTTTTGGTGGGGTGATCAATAACATACAACAATATGCTTCAAGAATATTGTATCCACTTTCCAGCAGCCTGTGAGAACAGCTTAAAATGTTTATTTTTGTTTACGTATAAAAAGGAAGAGGACAGTGAATTTATGAGTCAAAGTAAAGTACTACCCTGACCATATTTTACATTATCCAAGTTCACGTCATTTTAATATATCTGGAGTTGCTCGTCCTTGTGCAGACAAAACTAGATCAATAGGCCATTGTCAAGAGAGTTACCACTTTGTTTCATCACTGTAATAAATTCATTAGCTTGTTTAATAGAATGGATGTTTGATTTCAGTCTGCACAAGCAAGATCAACCCCCTTTTTCTCATCATGGGGAATTTTTTTTTAAAAAAAGTCACGTAGTTTGCCAATAATATTAATATGGCTCACACTTCGAGATTCAGTGGTCTCTAGTGCATTCAAGTCTTGTGAGCCTGCCTATTGGAGTGCTCTGGGAGACTGGATCTGTGTCTTCAGTGATGAAGGGACAAGGTGTATCAGCTATGGCACCTTATTTTAAGATGATGTGGTAGCTGTCATTTGCTTCAGCTGGAAGACAAGAAAAAAAAGATTCAAACATAGAAATGCAGAATTTCTCTCTTGAAATGGCTTAACAGTAACATTTCTGGATTCCTTTACATCAATCGCAACATGTAAAGATAAAGGATATTGCTCAGGTAGATTAAAAATGTAATTATAGTGATGGTTATCATGTAAATTCAGAATAGACAGTTTGTAGAAATAAGTGCACCCATCTACAGTGTTTATATAAATCTACTGTATATCTCCTGCACTAAATCTACCTTCTTTGGTAGAACTTGAACATGGAAGAAAATATATTAGACTTACCATCACTTACGTAATCCCTGTGCTTCATATATTTACAAGGACTTTTGTTAGTTGTTAACATAACTATAAATGAATCAATGTACTAACATTACCATAAAAGTCACCAGTAATAATAACGTTTGTTCAGGACAAAGAGCTTGAATACATAGCCATGGGATCAACAATGCTTAGGACGTCTGTGATATTCTTGTCATTTTACACCCCATGCCCAAAAGTGCTAATTTACACTTTAAAATGAATATGGTCGTACACTAGCCGCTGGCAGATTTGGACAAACACATACATAAATGCATACAACCAAATCTGAAAGAGGCGAATGTACAACCCCCATGCCTGACAGAGCTCAGTTAACATGGTAAGATGATCACTTACAGTCATAGCCTGACCATAGATACGATCCACTGTGTCCCACATCTGATACCTACCTGCCAGATGAACATCAATCTTTTTGGGTCCATACACACTGCGATTTGCAGCCAACGGCTTAGCCTGCCATTCACATTACAGTTTGTATGGGGACCTGTAACTCTGATCCTCACACTTTTCCTGACATTTCCCATCTCATAACATATACCATAGTGTCAGCCACATAATGGAAATGCAGGAAGACCTGGGTCCTGCAGAAGGCAGCACAAATTAAATCTGCAGCAATCCCATTCACTAGGTGATGGCACCCCCTCCTCATCATTGAGAGGTGCTAGCAACCACTGAATAAAGACTGTTTCAACAGCTTGTGAGTGTGGTCTGAGCAGGGCCGGATTAAGGGAATGGAGGCCCCTGGGCTAAGGGGGCCTCCATTCCCCCGTGAGGGCCCCCCCCCCGGCACTTACCTCCTTCTCCGGCGCGCTGTTTGCTCTTTACTGAGGAGATCTCGTGAGAGTGAGACTCACGAGATCTCCTCAGTAAGGAGACTACAGCGCGCCGGAGAAGGACCGCAGTGAAAGTGCTCAGCACTGATCGTGCCTGGGGGCGCCCCCGACCGATCAATACTGCTGCTGAGCACTTTCAAGGGCCCCCTGGATGCCATAGGCCCCTGGGCTGTAGCCCAGTTAGCCCTATGGTTAATCCGGCCCTGGGTCTGAGCTGCTACTATCTATGAGCAACTGTCTGCAGAGCTCCAGACTTCATTCTACTACACAGAGGGCCCTGGCAGGAGGGTCCTGCTCAAATCACACCAGAGAGGACAGAAGGATGCTGGAGATTGCAGAAAAAGAATCTGTGTATAAAACTGTATTCTAAACACAATCTGTCAACAGTTCCACAAGTTGGGCTTAGAAACAACAGCATGGCTGTTAGAGGAATTTTACAATAAGCACTGCTGTTAAACACAAGAAAATTCTGTTGGATGACCCTCTCTATCTGAAGCCAACTCTGCTAGTCCACTTCTGCTGACTGTGGGCAAAAACAGCCATAACACAACCACAATGCAGCTTGAAAAGAGGAGACCACTCATTCATTGTGAACAGTGAGGAATTGCAGCAACCTACATCATAGCCATCAGTGCCACCACATTCCTCTGAACACCCAGTTGGGTACAAGACATTTTTCAGGCAAGTTCTGCAAGTAAATCACCTGCTCAGCGCAAAGAGTAGTAGCAAAAACTAGATCGTTACTGCACCGTGACTTTCAAAATGAGGGAACGAATGGGAGAGGGAGGACACCACATCTCAGATATTACTGTTTCTATTCTTCATTTTTGTTTGTTCAGAACTACTGGTGATCAGTATGTACATTTGATCATAAAACCTAAACAATACAAAAAGCTGCTAGAATATGAGGTTTTCAACTCAAAAGTAAACAAGTTTTAATTCAGAGAGACCGCTGCATCCAACACAGGTGTGAATTACATTAACAAGCACAAGGTCAGTGTCCTACCTTTCATCGTATCCAACACAAAGCATGACTCATCTTGAAAGTTTTGAATCATCTATAGAAATAGAAGTACATTAGTTATCATTATCCACCATCTTTCTCAGAATGGAACAGACTGAAAAGAATTCTACATCAAATAAAATGATCCAATATCAAATGAAAATTAGGAACAAAAGCTTTCATACACTATAATAAAAAAGTAACATGCCAATACCAGCGAGCCCTCCTTTAAGTGTTCTCAAACTTTGGTATGTGAAACATTTAAATAAATTCCATCCTACCAGCTCTGGCCTTGGTTTTCAGTGTGACTGGAAGCTTTCATGCAGCAATGGTTCCAGTGCTCATTATGTTGCCTATATTGTTACTTTACGAATAATTTTCCATGTATGAAAACTATTACAGTTTACTTTATTGCCAGTAAAACTTATGGTCAACGTGATTCTGTCCAGAGAAACTGGATTCTCATTTGTCATTTATTAATAATGGTCACAAGGATTGGTATTCTGGATGCTAATCCTAACCAGTCACAACTGTCCATCTGACATTTAGAGGAATATGGTGTATTTTCTCATTGAGCATCATAATCAAAGTTATCATTGTAGACGTCAGTAAATTACCTCATCACTTATAAGTACATGAATGCCTGTGGGTCCCTGTTTGTAAATCTGGTTAATTTGATGAGGCGAAATATTGAAAAGTTGGGCAATCTTTTCAGTTAATTCCATAGACGTGAGGTCCTCCAGGTAGATGGCATGATACACTGTGGAGAAGAAGGGATGCTTTTAATTCACATTTGTAAGGAACGCAATACTGCTTATCAAACCTAAATACAACCTAGTACCTGTGGTAAGTGCTCTGTCAACAAAGACGCTATATCGGTGCAGATATAAAGGTCTGTCCTAGAATGTAAAGTAACAAAAACTACCAACAGTTACTTCTATAAGAAGAAAGTTTGAGCTATTCACAGACTCTGTGCTTTTTTGCACACGTGAAGGAAACCATTTTGGATTCTTTCTGAGCAGCAGATTACAGAAAGAAAGAGCTGAACACTGCTTAAAAAAATAAAAAATTAAAGATTACTAGCTCACTACCATATTCAGCACCAAAGTTCTCGAATGGACACGTGTTAAACCTGCACATGTATATTAAACACTATCGATTATTCGATATTCATGAAAAAAAAAACCCAAAAACATTAGGGTTTCATTAACATTTTAATAAGTTTCATTAGAAGTTTTTAAAACAAATTCGAGAACTCCAAAAATATATTACTGTTCTCTAAGGATTATTACTATACTCCAAGCAAAAGACTTACCATAAAAAGCACCATTTCCTTGCTCGCCATTCTCATGTTTCTGCTGCTGATGCTCCCTCAGTTGCTGAGATTCCTGGCAAACGTAAATTGTGAGCCTTGGCCGCACCATTCTAGTGGATGAGAAAAAGTGAAAAATGACTGGCTCCTCTGTATAGGAAAACTTTGCACCAACAAATGTTGGAAAGCTTAGGTAGAGGAGTTTGTCTGTGACTGGATCACTGATAAAAATGGTATAAATCTATTCAAAGGAAATCGCGCAGGGCGCTTATTTATATAATTGCACATGCACTTATTTTTGATATTGTGTATATTTTGAGATAGGAAATCATTATTTCTGAGAACAGGGTATTTTTTTTTTGTTTTAATCTTTCTAAAGGAAATGCCTTATTTCTGATGTATATATCTGATACAATGAGCCTTTATTTACAAAGTCTTTTGTGTATTGGGATGTGTTGTGTCATTGTTTGGGGTTTGTAAGGTTGCTAGTGGAAACCGACAATTAGGCATATGGGGAGGGAGTCTGATAGCAGGAATTGCCAACTAAGTTTTTTGATGAAGTGTCAAATGCCTGCTCTGGCCAAAGGCCCAGCAGTGGCTCGTTACTGTGTGGCCTTTTGTCAGAGTGTTCAAACCTTTCTGAACATTGTCAACAGCATATGATGCATAACATCACAGCGTCTCTAGAATTTCATAGATAAGTGTAAATATTGTTGGCTTTACACTGCATGTAAATCCATGTTTGTGTAAACACATTTCTTCCTGATTCTAAAAATAGCCTGTGTCCAACTGACCTGATCACCAAGTACCTTTAACCAGTGAGAGAGCAAATAAACATCTTGCTTCAAAGACCTGCTTGAAAACATCTTCAATATTGCTGTATTCCTGTGACCTGCAGAGTAGACCGTAAATCTAATACATTCTCCGGCTGTTTCTGAGGTTGGACCCAGCTTTTCCGGTACCACCGCTCTGCAAGCTACCCGGCAGCCCTGGTCAGTGTGATAGGCCAGGGGGGGGATCCATCCACAGCAACCCTGATCTATCAGAAGAGATCAGGAGTACCAGCCCAAGTACACCAGCAACGAGATACGCTAGCAGCGTCAATTACCCAGAAGAAACCTGGTTCTGGATGCCGGTATAGGAGTCCAGTGGTGGCAGCATTTGTAAGCCCTCCTACTGCGGCAGGAGGGCGCATTTGAGATAATGAAAGGGAGTGGTGGGAAAGAAAACCCAGCCGATTCCCAGCAACAACAGACAGGGTGGCATAGGCGGTCCATCCAGTCACAGTCAGTCATTCTACAAGTATCTTCTATCCACTATAGCCAAGGAGTTTAATCAAGGACAAGCTGGGTGGCATATGCCCCCAGGACAGTCCTATGGTGGACTGCCTGAAAGATCGTTGGACTCGCTCTTTGGAGGGAATTCAATTGACAGTGTTAATAATAATAATAATAATAATAATAATAATAATAATAGAGAATAATTCGGCATGCGAACTACTATCGTTACTAACCGAATAATTTGCTTGTTGGGGGTCCTTCAAAATGAGGCCTGCGTTATTCTCAAGAGTAACGCTGTCAATTGACTCCCCCCCCCCCACCCCCCCCCTTTGTATTGCTTTTTATTCATTTAGAAGGGTCCTGGCCTGGACACTGATGCACTTCCTGGTTGTTTACCCCTTACCTGGGACCAACCATCTTATTGCAAGTCACTACCCTCCCCCCTCTAAAATTATGGGCATCCTGCAGTGTTTGTGTTGTCAATTGCCCCCTTTAAATGAATGCACTCATTTGTGACCAACACAAATGAGTTGTGCATATGACATGACAGCGTCTGCAGAGGTGTATCATTTAGCATGTGCAAGTGAGGGGAGCTGGGCGGATGGGACCGCTGAAAGTTAAATGCAGGCTGGGCCCATACTTCTGCCCTTAATGCTACATCCGCATGCAAAAAATACATGTTTTGCAGGAAGATTATTATACGTAACAGGTGGAGAGTGTGCATTTGTGTGGGCTTGCCTGGCTTGTGGGTGGACGCAGAGCACTTTTTCTAGTGAATGGATGACCGAATATGCTTCATGTTCACATTGGGCCATAAGACTTTATAAAGTAAGTTTATTACCAACCAGTTATCAGTCACAAATATTGCTACTTTTAATAAAAGGGACAATTATATTTATTCCACAAACCTAAGGTCAAGTACGCATGGCAGTGTTCTATAATAGTGGGAAGCAGCCATTCCAACATAGCCACCCACCAATGAAAAACTCACCTCCCTTTCAGTGCATTGAAAAGCCGAATGCCATCAGCAGGCCCACAGATCTGGATAACATCGTCTCTAGTTAGCTTTAATAAATCTGCACCTGAAACAAATGGAAAAGCTCATGTTGCTTTAGCTTCATGGGCAACTACAAAAATTGATGCCTGCAAGTCTGACATATCTACACATTTAATGGGAAAATTAAAAACTATGTACAGGTATGGGATCTCTTATCCGGAGAGCAGTAAATTATTGTCACTTGTTTGTTGAAATGTCAGGCACACAGGCATGATCACGGAATACCCCCCTCCCCCCAGTCAATGTGCTGAGCATAGTAAAACATTATGAGGAGGGATGTACCAAGGCAGTGTTGGAAAAGAAATGGGTAGTTTTAAATGCAAAAAAGGATATTTTAGGCATTGTGCTCTAAGAAAACAAACAAAAAAACCTTATCTGATAACCGTTCCAAGCAATCCGGATAACGGATCCCATAATCGCACTTCTTATATTTTTCTGAGGAAGAGCAATGTATGCCTCAAAGAAAAGGGAAGTGTGAGGGTAGGTAAAGTACTACGTGTTCCAGGTCTATGGGAATGAATGCCAGGATACCCCCTTTTTCCCCCCTTATTTAACAATATTCAACAACCAGTATATTGACTACTTAAACTGTAAATAATCAGAAACAGTTGTGGTTTGTGAGGTTTTGCATAGAAATAAAATAAAGGCATAAAGAGTCTAGAAGTATGGAAAGAGCATGTTTTAATCTGCCAAGTAAACTTATGTGGTCTGTACATCTGTAGCTATGTATACTTCTGAGATGGGCATAGACAGTGGCTACCTGTCCTGGATACTCTGGACTGGGACATTTAACAATTAGAGATTGTTTAAAAAACAAAACCTAACTAACCCATTCTTCAAGGTTGCAGTGAATGGCAAATAGTGAAAGACCATTATGATGATTAAACGGCACTGTAGGCTATGGTCTGAACTACTATTCATGAGAACATAGTCTCTGAATTTACAAGATGTCACTAGTTCTTATGTTGACATGTTGCATTTTCATGAATATTGGTTTGACCTTCAAAAGGCGAGTTATAATGTCTACTTATTTCTTTATCTCTGAATCCAGAAGGAACAGTTCTATATAAGTCACTATATACCATGTGTAACTGTACTGAACTAAAATCTAGTGAGGTATATATAATAAGTAATGTGCAGTGATATTTCAACAAGACCTTCTGTCTTTCCTACATTCAGATGACCAATATACTGACTTGTACATGACTGTCTGTAACTTTTATTAAATACATTGCTATCCTTCTGGAATCCAATGCTAATAGTACAGCAGAGCTGTCTAGTAATCCAGACCAAGTAAAAAGCTAAAAAGCACAGCTATAAAAAGCTAGAAAGTAAAAACACTAGTAGTTTAAATGTTGCAGGAGTGTATAGGGCATGTATAGGACATTAGTCATATCAAGGTGGAAAATACCTTTAAATAGTTATGTGGAATATACACTAGTAAGAGTTTAGACATTTGTCAAAAAATAACCCTTATACCAACACTCCTACAGCATATGAAACTTAGTGTTATTACTACAGCTACAATCAGAGTACACAGTCGGTGTTCAAGTGTGGGTTGGCTGCAAGTTATGAATAGCAGAGCTAACAGGGCATCTTCTGCTTGCTGTATAAGAGTGCCTGCTGCTTAGTGCTAGGACTCTTTCAGGGAACTATTAGACTAGCATCTGTGCTTTTGCCCAAAACACAACATTTTGCTTTCATGCTCAGCTGTATTTCACCACTGTTTGAGAGAAGTAAACACCAGTGTTTGGAGCTAGGGAGGGAGAGAAGGTAGGTTGCAGGTTGAGGGAATGTGAAACAGCACTGCATTAACACTTTTCCTCCTAGGGAGTTACCTGAGAAATTTGTGAATAGCCGCGAGAATGCAGCAAATCTATTTCTATGTAGCCACTGTTGTGCCTCCTGAGGGGTTGATGTAGGCAAGAGGTTCTACAAGAGAAATGCATAAAGAGAGCTCCACAAAACTCCATTCTGTACATTAAGTAACAAATCAGTGTCTCACTGAGAAGGGCATTTCCTCTTCTAGAAGACTGTGTTCACCCTGCATGAGGTACTTGTGTGCACTGTCACACCTTTACCCTCTCTTTCCTAAAACATTTAGTGGCAAGTAACTAACACAAGGATGAGCAAACCAAGCTTACATGCCCCAAAGCAGTGCATGTTACAGTAAGAGCTATCAACAAAATCCCTCATGCCCTTAATGACTGCAGGTATGTGTACCGCAATGACCAGACCCACTGTCGTGCATTTGTGAATAACTTACATGTAACACTCTACCCTAGCAAAGTGTATGGGGAGCTTTGGGGACAAAAGGTATTTCTGTTAGCATAGCCGAATTAATATATTTCCACTTATTAGCAATATACAGGGAAACCTAGCCACATGAAGAGAAGAAAAAAAAGGGTAACATTTGTTAAAAAGGGCCAACCTTATTCCTTTCTGACAGATTAGTTCATTATTTTCTCGAGTTGAGAGATACAAGTGAAGTTCATATGGCCGTAAGGGCTCAGATGGAGGTAATCTTACACATGCACTGATTTCAAGCGTTCTCTGAAAACCCTCCTCTTCAGACAAGCTTATAATATTCCTCAACCAACCTCTTAACCTCACTACATTACCCTATTACCATCCGTTACACAATTTCACACAAGACAACTACCCTCTGACCAACATTGTTGTGTGACTGGATCATTTAGCTTATGAGTCACTTTTACCTTTGCAGTCTGGCTGGACCAAAATGCAAAATGTAGACTTAACCTCATGTATCAAACACCCATTGTCCATAGATTGTAAGCTTGCGTGCAGGGCCTTCTCACCTCTGTCTGTTTTACCCAGTTTGTTTATTAGTTTACTGTATTTGTCCCCCAATTGTAAACCGCTACAGAATATGTTGGCGCTATATAAATAAATGATGATGACTATGCACTGCAGTGGGGCACACAGGCTGGTTTCTGCTCAGTTTTGTTTAGTACAATTCTTGCTTCAAGGCAAACATGCCATTTGTATGAACATACACTGGAAAATTAGATGTACAATAATTGAATACATCTCTCTGTAATCTACGCACATTACAAAGACCTTACTGCTAATCCTCTCTGAAAAAAGGCACAGGAACAGCAGTGAATTTTATGGTGATCTTATATCTTTTTCCATGAGGACTGCACCACACCACTTTATCACGTGGATGAGGAATCCTGCCCAGACCACTATGTACAGGAGGACAAGTGGTACTGGGACCTTTCCTACACCGGTAGACTCACTGGTTGTCCAACATTGTGTAATGGAGAGGGCTATGCCCAAAACAAGCCGATTCAAAAAACATTTTAGATACACACCCCCTGCAACCCCACAAGAACAATTAAAAAAAAATATATATAAAAAAAATAATGACAGGGATATCATTTGGTGTATCGAACAGGCAGTTTCTACTATCTGGTGTCAGCCGGCTCTTTAACGGATTTATGCAACCTACGACTCTCCTGCTGACCTACAAGCACCAACAAGCCCAGCCAGCAGCAGGGTATGTTTGGACTTGTAAAAGTTTTTTTGTTTTTTTTAAAAAAAACTAAAATAAATAAAAAAGCTGGAGAGCCATGGGCTGTCTTACCCAGCACTATAGCAGTTCAACTCCATTACATTTTAGTTCTTTCAAGGATATTTGGGTCACAGCTTGACTATGCAGCATTATCTTCCTGCCTTAGTATTGTAATGGCACTAAAATAAAAACCTATAAAGCAATACAGGTAAGTGTGGGGCTGTTGGACACCTCTAGCAGTAACAGGCAATGGTGTAAGTGCCAGCCTGTGGGGCTAATAGCTAACAAATGGTATAACATGGCTCTGTATAATGCACCTTTCCTGCAATCTAACAATAAAGCTAGACTTAAACAGCTGTATTATTGAAAGTACCTGAACGGGCGGCAACGCTGAACTTACATCCACGATGGGTGCGGGGGGTTCAGGTTGGTGATTTGGAGAACCATTACTGAAAAGCAGACAAGAAATAAACATTACTTAAGATAAAAGTATATATATTGTACAGAGTGGTGGGAATGAGACCCTAAGTGTTATCCAAATGGTGTCCCGATGCTCTTATCCACTGGTTAGTGCAAACAACTACAGCAATTAGCCTTCCACTGCTCAATGTCTACATTAGTTGGGTTCAGGCAACAACAAGGGAAGGTGTCTCCAGAATTATGAGGAGCTTTGGACACCCAAGGACTAGTAGAACCGGGAGGATTTCCTCTGAACAGTGTCCATTTAGCAAAATGATACAACATGTGATATGTTTAGACATTATTTCCCTCCTTTTTTAAACAACTCAAATAATCAAGAACTCTTTTGGCAAAAGACAACAATTTTAAATATAATATAAATCAGGGATCTGATGGGGATATTTATTGTCACCACTAAGGGCAGCAAATTGCCATACATAGTATCTACCCTGTGCTGCACAAAGCAAGTAGAGTATATAAATAAAGTATGAGAGGCTAATACCGGAGGGTCGGGGGGATGTATTATATAGTGGTCCCCTGAATAGCACTCTGTATGGTATACTGGTCACCACACAGATGTGCTATGTGAGCCTCTGCAGTGTGTGTCAACACTGACATCAAGCCTCAACCGAATGAGAGAACCTGCTCTATATTATAGTACAGATAACATAATATACACATCAGCTATTTCAGGTATATTATTTAACTCTGATTACACAGGCTTTCATATTTCGGTCACTGCTAGCCAAGAAACACTTGGCTCAAGAGCTAGTGCTCACCATATTCACCAAGTTGCAGTAAAAATAAGTTTGCATGTACTTTTGCTGTCAAAAATAACTTTCAAATTGCAAAACCAGTCCTGATAAGCAGGAATCAACATTCATTTTACTCAGATAAAGAGGAGACAACTTACCCTTCCCCGATTGTAAAACTACTGTGTGAACTGTTAAATCCAGGAGAGGGAGCATTTGTCACATATGTGATCTCTGGCCACGGTGAACACTGTTAATGACAAAGCTCTCATTCATCAGTAAGTCATACCTTTCTTTTGTTACAATAGTAGAAAATGAATTGCTGTTACGTTATATAATTCCTGCAAGAAATGTCTACGTCCAGAAAGATTTTGCTACCTGCTATGAGCACAATCATTGCACTAATGCTTCCGTCATAGCTTGCTTATGTAGAAAAGTATTACCTGCTCATATGCCTATACGGGATGCTTCACTGGAAAATATATAGCTCAGGGGATGTCTCACAAAATGTATATAGACGTATTGATCAAAGGTGAACATCTAACAATAGAGTGACCATAGTTTGATGTTCAAAACATTTTCATTTCAAACTTTTTTTTAAAAAAAAAAATCTATACAGACTTAAAGCAGCAACCTCATATACATTAACTAGCAAGTTAAAGTACCCTTTAAGCATTTTTCTTAGCGGTCCTCCTACAAATCTTTTTCAAAATCATAATGGAGCCCAGTATGGCTGCCAGTCACACACTGACTCTCAGCAAGTCATGTGATGGCAGAGGGGGGAGACGAATGGGGAGGATTTTAGATTGCACAATGTAGACAGAGCTTTGAGTGGTGTTCCAAAGCCTCTCTATTCACTACATCATATGCTGTGTGACTGTGGTGGCCATGGTAATCACATGACACTGTGCAGAATTATAATCAATAGCAGCCTGAAGAAACAAATCAATAAAAATGATAATTACATTCTTATAGCTTGCCTCAGTGATTTATTTAAAAGAAACAAAAAACACATGTTTTCCCCCCCACTATAACTATAACCAGTGGGGCTAAACACAATACAGCATGGAAAAAGAGAAAACCAACAAACGAAAACTAAACTGTGAATTTGGATGTGTCAGTGAAGGTTCAGTTGGATAACTGAACATACAACACTTTTTTTTAGAGATTCTAAAAACCAAACAAACAAAAATGTAGAAATCATATAGAGTCTGATGCCAGCTACTAGATTAGAGAACAAGGTATTTACCTCTGTGAGTATGGTGGTCTCATAGGAAGGTTGATATTTCTCCTTCTCTTGTGGGGTTCGCTTCTCCATCTTTTCTCGGTCAGTTTTCTGCTTTCGGTCTGCTCCTTTAGGCTACATGTTTATTAGACACGATAAGAAAATCATTAAATCACAATAAAACAAATGCTCCTTCTAACCGCCAGCCTGTCATTCAGGAATTACAATGAAAGTAATTGGTATTCTGTATACAATTGTGTTCCCGTGTACACTATTTTGGTTTTAATTATGCCTTGGTAACAAATTGCTGAAGTCATTAAACATGGCTTCTGTGTAGTCACAATGAGTGGATATTTTTCAAAGTTCTAGTACGAGGATGAAATAAAACTTTTTTTCTCTGTCACCTAAGGCCTAAGATTCTGATAGTTGGAATGGTTAAAAGTCAATTATTAAACTGGTTCATGATTCAAAACAATGTTATGCTCTCTAAAGCAACTAAATTAACACACGAGTTAAATTAATAAATCCTAGCATGCTAAATAAATTCCTCACGTAACTGCTAATATTGTCCTTGACACAAGGTCACTGAAGCCCTGAGGAAAAGGAATATCTTGGCTTTATGTTTAGGACACACATTTTGCATGTTATGAAGTGACAAGCTTCATGTTTGGCAGTACAAATGGAATGAAAACACAGACTTCACGATAGAGACCTACTTATATTGTTAAGCTGGCCACACACTGACCAATCCTGGTACTTGTAATGAGCAACAGGATCTGTGTCCAGTTTAGACCCACAAGTAGGATGAGATCCGGCCATTGTGCTCGCTAGATCTAATCACTTAGAGTATAGCTGTGGCCTATTAGTGAAGTCAGAAGATGACCACACACACAAGTAATTAGTAATCATCTGCTGTTATTTTACAACCACAATTCTGAACATGTTGGATAATAATCCTTTTTAATCAATTGGGTATCTGCCATTTCGGCCCTTTCATGTTGCAATATCAGGCTGGTTACCCCAAAATGTATTTCTATTTAGAAAAAATAAATAAAAACTTGCTGCAATTTTGGATCTAATGATTTAAAACACAGTGATGCTATCACTACATTAAAAACATCCCATAATAGAAAATATTCTACAAAAAGAAAGCCCATAACTCAGCATGAACAAAATGATACTCCTAGACATGTAGAGTACTTTACACTGCAGATGATGTGGGATGGGCACATCACCGATACCAAGAAATTAATGAAAAGACAAGGCTTGCAAAACATTGGCAACTGTCCCGGTTCCCTACTTTCCACAGAAGTTTGCACGCAAGGTCATGGCAATGCAACACTATTAACCCATTTTATCTTCATTTAATGTGAATTGAAAAAGATAACTGCAGAGAGAACAATAAACAAAATGACAGCGGGTGGGTGCGAGCACCAGGAGCTCTTGTTAAAGATTGCAGTGCCTTTTGCAGATATTTGTTGGAAAGGAGTCAATTTACTGCAGCCAGCACTAGTTGAAGGTTCATGACTGGAGAACAGTCATTTATATTTAAATGAAGGAAAACCACCCGAGGCAAAAAGCTGAAGTCTGGCATGAAAAAATTGTGTCTATAGCGGAATAGCAGTCAAACCAGTTGTAGGCATGTAGAGGAGGGCGATTCCTAGAACGAGCTATTGTGAGCTGCTGGAAGGAGCAGGCCATTATCTGAGCCAATAAATGTGATCAGAAGATCCTCATTCTGGAATTTCAGCTCATGTAAAACCAACTCCCCCCCTGTATAAGTGCTGCAAATCAGCATTTACAAGGCTGTAAAGACTTCAGTCACTTTGCCTTTAGAAGATGCTTTTGTTCATGATCAAGAGAAACAGGTCATTTAAAATGTTTCTCGTGCAGAATTTTTTTCTGGTGTCATCTTAAGGAAAAAATAAACTAATCTGCTGAAAGACACTTAACATTTTGGTTACAGCAATGTACCTAATTTTGTTAACAGCCTTTTCACAAGGAAGCCAAACTACAAAAACAGCCTGAAAACCTGCATAAGACATACAGCTATTCGCCATATTTTTCTAATCTGAAAAACAAAATATACGCAAGGCAGAATACACCACGATCCATCACAAATATCCATTGCACTCATGTACGCATCAGAAGTATTCAAAGAAAACAGTACTATACATGGCTATTTGTGGAATACAAAGCTGTATTTTTGGAAAACTGCCACTTTAACTAAACAAAAACAAAAAGCAGAGAGCTGTAAATATTCCCTGGCATCGCTGAGGGCTGGGAAACCGCCATACCTTGAACACTTTGATCTGACAGCTGGCCGAGTGCAGGTGCTCTGTATATTCTCCATTCTCGTTCTCCTTGAAAGTATCAATTTGGATTCGGAAGGGTACACCTTTCTCACCCCCGTGCTTCCTCATGGTAAATTCTGTACTAATGCAGTGGACCTGAGCACACATACAATAAATACATATCTCACACAATCCATGCTATAATTGATCAAAAGACTGTCTAATCATACTGCTTTCGCATGTCTCCCCTTCAGTAATAAAAACATAAGTGTGGTTCTGACTGCAATATTGTGCTTACTCGGAGCGAATTAATAGATGATGCAACTTATGTACCCGAGTACCTGGGAGCCACAGACTTATCACACATAATGATACACACAATAGAAGCAAACATTTTGTGTGCTGAACCAATGCAGTCCATCACCTCACAATGGATGGGAAAAGGAATAGTGGCACCTTGGAGAAAACTAGCATCCCCATAGCAAATGGATAGATATATACATACATATACATACACACATACATAAAGCTTCTTACTTGAATAAACACAGATGTTCTCTTTGCAGGATCCCAGAGAAATTCAACAGTGTTAAGCTGGGTTGGATTTGCTCGCGGGTCAATAATACCCACAGACATGGGGATATCTAGAAGGAGAAGAATAAATAAAAAAAAACAAACTGGTGTTTAACATAAAATTGTTCAAAACATAACTAGTGTGGACATTTAGACAGGCAGTATTACATGCAGAACACTATAAATCCCTTTTAAAGGCGCAGAGTGAAAAAGCGACCACAGCAGCTATTAAAGGAGGCTGCAACTCCAGGAAAAATGTGCAAAAATGTACAATAAAAATTAGCGCTTATTAAAAGCTTTTAGAAATTAAACTATTAAAACTAGTACTCGTGGATATATCTACATGTTTATTAAAATCTAAACAATTCTAATACATAAATTGACATTAATATAAAACAACATACAACAGTTTAATAGTAGATTACCTATGCTTGCCAGCTATAATATAACGTGTTGTTGTATGTCAGGAATAATAGTATATTCCTTGGATGGCTCTAAGTACACAAATGCCACAATCCTATTATATCCGCTGACAACACAATCCAGCAGGGGGTATAAATTAGTTCCAGGGTGATTAACACCCACTGAGCAGCTAGTAGACAAAGCTCTCATTAGCAAACATTTGCACAGTCCACAATTTAATGTAATTCAAAAATTAATTCCAAAAGTACTTTGGTGGATAATACCCTCTCCAAAAATAGTTGGCAAAGTCTTGTCAAATGTAAACCCCATTTTTCTCTCCAAGGCAAATACAAGCTAACCGGACCAATAATTTCACCATGCAAATTAAGTATTTTGTATAAGACCAAACCACCTCGTCAGCTGTATGTATAAAGGCACAATGTAGCAATAACTTAACGCGCTTCATCGTTATAGAGCGATTTAACCAGAGGAATTTTTACTAAGCGCTGTTATCATGTTACAGCATTCCAAGTAATTTGGAACTAGTATTTTTACTGAATCGGCTATATGACTGGGGGGGGGGTTGGGTGGGTAATGTGGGCTGTTCTTTGGACCCATTAATCACTCAATCATAGAAACAGACATATATGCATAATTTAAAAATGAATAAAAGTCTGTTTTGATAGTTGGAAAACACAAGGAAATTGAATATTCACAAGCTGGGGACTCCCCACTAACGCAGCTCATCATGTTTAAAGGGTAACCATCTTTTTTTCAAACTTTATTAATCTATTAATCTATAACCTAAGCAACTCTGTATTAACTAGAAAGCAATGATAGTCATTGTTTGGAATGGTTGCCAATGACCCATTTTTATTTTCTATTTTCATTTATCAGAGACACAGATTGACAATGTGGCCTGACCCAGTCACTGGGATGCAAACCTATGGATTCTGCAAAGCACATTCTTCCATAAAGAGACACAGTAGATTCAGTTACTATTACTCTTATTACCTATGTCAAGTATTCTGTCCCCAGGCCTGTTCCACCTCCAGCCTTCCAGTTGTTGGTGCTCCGTGTACTGAAGGCGTCGGTCATGAAACACCACTCTGAAGATGCTCTGAGAAACAAGAAAACCGGTTGAAGAAACACAGTGAAACAAGCAAAGATTGTCCGCAGCAGTCAGAATGTTTACACTAGAGACAAGTAACGTGCAGGAATCCATTTATATCTGTCGGTGCATTATCAGCTGCTTAACCAAGATGAAAAATATGTACAAACCTATCTTGTCCCCCAAAATTCAGAGCCAGCAACAAAGGACAAATTAAACTATTAATATAAAATCTATCCTGGCTACTCATATCTATATTTAGGTCAATATAGTTTCATTGCACTTATACACTGTGCCTATGTCAGAAAGGAGAAGTCGTCCTAAAATAGACAAAGAAATAGTGACCCTTGTTAGAGCTAAGGGTGTGCACCGGCCACTTTTAGTGTTTTGGGTTCTGATTTGTTTTGCCAAAACATCCGACGAAAGGTTTTGGTTCCGATTTATTTTTAAAAAAGCATAGAAAAGTGGAAAAAACAGTTTTGTGTTTTTGTTTTTTTCACTCCTACACTATTATTAACCTCAATAACATTCAATAACAATCATTTCCACTAATTTCCAGTCTATTCTGAACACCTCACAATATTGTTTTTAGGCCAAAAGGTTACACCGAGGTAGCTTGAGCACATAATGCCAAAAAAATAGGTACAAGATGGAATTGTTCTGGGCCCGCCCTCCCTCCCTCCCACCCCTCGTGAGATTCGTCGCGAGACTTGGACGACAGAGCCTCGTTTTCAATTTTTTGCCCGCCGGAAATATCCGACCAGTGCTCGGATCCCGTTCGGATCCGCACTGTTCGGGTGGGCTCGGATTAGCGGAATCCGAGCCCGCTCATCTCTAGTTAGAGCCTATAAGGCTCAGAAAACAAACCAATGCCAACATCAGGTTGGCAGAATAGGAATATATTTAATGTGTGTGTGATTCCCCTAGGATGTGGCCTGTGACCCACCTAATATACCTGTACTATAATAGTTTATGAGTGTGTCAATGCACCAGATCAGACTTAAATATACTGTCCTTATTTTTATTATTTACTGACAAAAAGTTTTGTTTTTTTTGGGTTTTTTTTTTAGAGAAAATTAAATAAAGACAAATATACAGACAATGAACACATTTGCCAGGTAAATAGGGAACTTAATGTAAATGTATACATGCATGGTCTGCATTCAACAAAGCAAGACATAATAGGAAATAAAGGGATACAACTATAAAAATAGCTAACAAATAATATTCACTAAGCCCAATATGTTCCACTGGGAGATCCGAAGTAAAAATGTGTCAGACACTAGTCAATAACGCTCATTTACCAACACAGCGCTTACATGCAAATTTGCAGTATACCATAGTAACCAGACACTTTCATTATCTAACTTGCACTAGACCAGTGGTGGACAACAGGCGGCCCACCAAGCATTCACCTGCGGCCCCCAGATCATCCCTGCTGATATATTACAGATAGACGGTTTTCTTTCATTAAATGTATTGTTTTCGTTTATAACAGAGTAAGGATAACACACGGCCCTTTTGAAGATTAGAGGGATTCCTCCCTGTGGCCCCTGAGGTGCATCAGGTTGCCCATCGCTGCACTATGATTTTGTGCAAATTCTGCAGATAAAGGTAATGTTAATAAACTCTACTGATCAAACCTCACACCAGGAGTTCCTGCAGAAGCAGTATTTTACACAGGGATACCTTTACGAAATGTAATGACAAGAGGGCTTTGGCATCTTAAAATCTGTTCCCCAACACTTCACCCATCTCAAGCACATCCTGTTAAGGTCATACATTGACAACGGAGAACACTATTATTGGGGAATACGTCCCGGAGCCACATATTATTGGAAGTGTACCAGAATATTCCTTGAACCCATTTATTTGTTCTTGTGAGATAGCGAGACATTAGCAATCCATCACCGAAGGATGGGGGTGGGATGCTAGCCATTACTCGCTATTAACCATCTGGCGCAAATGATGGTCTCCAGTAGAAAAATCTGCTTACCATCTCAAATTTGAGGGCACACCTAGGAATCAGGATATACAGACATGTCCATATGGTCACTAAGGAGCTTCAGCAACAGTTGTGGCCACTGCCAGGTATGGTGCACGAAGCAGCTAGTGTTCACAAGGTATTTGGACACAAATTACTCTTATGACCTAAATTTGGTCATTGTGTAGGATGTCCTAGGCATTTGGTCATTGTGCTGGGTTTTGGTATTCTTAAAGCATAATAGTACTAGGTTTATGGTACTACATAATAACAATGACACTTACCTTAACTAACTTGCCACTAATTTCTGGCAACTCCCCTAGTTTTCTGTTGTCCAACATCCTGATTTCATAAGACTGGCCTATAGAAAACAGAATATGTTATTCATATTTACAATTCTGAACCATCTTCTGGGCTTCAGATAACGTGAAAGGAACCAATACAAGTGAAAAGATAGTAAAAGAAAACCAGAGAGGGAATCCAAGAGTTTATTGTAATAAAACAGGCCACCGCCAGGTTGCTACAAGCCAGTTTAAAATCTATATTCACGTGCATTGACCATAAAATCTCACTCTCTGCTTGGTTTGAGTATAGCGTTAGGGAACATCACACCCAGGAATGACACTTCATAGGACCTTCGAGATGTACAGCTGAGCTTGAAATTCTTGCCATAGTATTATTCTGCATACAGCTGGATATGTGAATAATTGCAGGCTAATATTTTCAATGCGAACAAAAAAATGCAACCCCCCACCACTAGAGCTATTGGTCTCAGTTTCAGGTTAAACAAATACTACACTAAGTTATAATTACAGCCGTAAACTACACACCAGTGAAGAATCTAGTAAACGAAGGTGGTGAAAATTTATATTGGCCCATGAGATTTTCTTGACACAGGAGAGAATGGCTAAGTTCTGTATATTGAAAGGGGAGAAGCAATAATTCATACACACTGGAATGCATGCTTACACGTAATGACTTACAGACCATGCTCCCGAGAAAAAAAATGAATGTGACAGCTCCTGACCAGAAGCTACACAGTGAACATTTCAAAAATCTCTTCCGCAATATGATACAGGAAGACGGGTGAACTAGACGATCTTCCCTTCCCATGAATGTTAGAGGAGAGAATACCAGCTAACTAACTGCATTTTTATATTAATATATCTAGGACTTAGCCCAAATCACCCATCTTCACCAGGTTACCATATAAAGTTAGCGTAAATAGACCTAACTTCTCCTGGATGTCACTAGAAAGTGAACCACAAGTTACTCAATGCAAGCTATTATATTTTTGGGAAGTTCTGTTAAAATATTCCACATCAATAACTTTTCTCAATCTCTCCTGTTGGCAGTAATAGGATATAACAATCATATCAATAATTTAAATAAAGTATGCACTTTTCATTTGGAGTTATTTTTCACGTTTTAATTTTTTTTTTTTTTTTTTAAAACAAACCAACAACTAAACAATGTAAACAAGCCTTCCGGTTTAACCCCTGAGATGAGGGCAACCCATAGAGCGCAACTTTGGATTAACCTCCAAGAGGAAGGCAGACTGTAGAAAGCCCCTCTGGTTTAACTCCTGAGAGGAAGACAAACCAGATGAACACCCTACAGCAGTGGATTCCAAACTTTTTAAGTTCAAGGCACCCTTAGAGTCTCCATAATTTTTTCAAGGCACCCCTAAGCCAAAGAAATTACCAAATAGTCCCACGCCTTGCTAACCACTGACCCTGGCACCCTTGTGAGAACGCCGAGACACCCCAGGGAGCCTAGGCACACAGTTTGGGAACCACTGCACTACAGTGTGTCTCTCAGATGGACTCTACAGTGTAACCCCCGAGAGGAAGAGACACTGTAAAGATCCCTCCTGGATTAATGCCTGCAAGAAAGACACTGTAAAAAGCCTCTCTGGTTTAACCCGAGAAGAAGCGGCCATTATGACAGACAACTGTACAGCATGGCCTAAGCAACCAATATATAGGAATGGAGTTTGAACATGAACAAGCACAATGTATAGCTACAAAAGCCTAGCCATCTCACCTTGATTGAGATAGGTGAGTGTCTCTTCATGAAGTTTCACAGCGGGGGAGGTAGCCGTACACAGTACATACTGGAAAGGTAAGATCTTGTTTTCATTTTCAGGTGGCAGACTAGACTCTTCTTGCTTGAAGATGGGCAGGGCGAGAACATCACTGCAACAAAATAAACAGTGCTCAGTGACAATATATCAAATTCCAGAAATATAAAAGGAAAAAGGCTCCTCATCTCTCCACAGGCAAATTGTAAAAACCAATTTATCGGGTACATTTCTATGTGGAAAACACCGTTTCAGTGAAAAACTACAAAAAACAAACAAAAAAACCCCCACCCACATAATCAATTCTAGCTACACCTATAAATGTGCACAGTATTTTAGTTTGTCACCTACCCATGTAGTTGAAAGGCTTGGCCTGCACACTGAGTAGTAGGATCTACACATTACACACACACACCACACGGGTGATCAAATTGGAAATAGGTTTCACCATTCAGTGCTCAGCAGAACTACAGGATTAGCCCATGTGTGGCCACAATAACCACAGAACAATTTTGTGCCTTGACATTTAGGAGTAAAACACAATCAATTAGAAAAGTAATACTACATAACATAGTTACTCTCTAATAATTAAATTAGAAAAAACAAAACAAAAAAATAGAACACCCCCCTTCAAAAACAAAACAGAGATCTCAGCCTATGGGTATCAAACGGAATAATCTCATTCTCTCAATTACTAGACGATCAGAGTTTACTATCTTTTACACAAATAAAGGAAAGATTCTATCTCCCTTCCCAGGAATTTTATAAATACCTGCAGCTCAGACACTGGTTTAACTCCCTTCCCAGACTAGGTCTACCCATTACAACACCACCGCCCTTGTTGTTCACTAAATTAACAAAAGGCGATAATAGAGCCAGCATTACCTTCTGGTACCGCTATACCCTCCCCCTCTACATCAGAAAATAAAACCAAAATACAATTGCAGTGGGAATCTGATCTTCAACTAGAGTTGGAAAGTGAAGAATGGGAAGCCATTTTCACAAACTCGTTCCGAATGTCCAAATGTATAAATCACACAGAAATGATGATAAAATTAATTAAATAGATTGTATCTTACCCCAACTAGACTTCATAAAATGTGGCCTTCCCAGTCGAAACTTTGCTGGCGGCAATGCAATATTCCGGGGGATTTGATACATATATTCTGGAACTGTCCCCATATACAGTCATTCTGGGTACAAATCTTCCAGTTAGCCAATAAGGTTACTAGACAAAATCTCTCTCCTACCCCGGAGGTGGCGTTACTGCAACATTACCCCCCTCAGTTTCCATCACATGCTAAATATGTCTTTAGTCATATTCTGATTGCCGCAAGAGCCTCCTTAGCGCAAGGTTGGAAGTCACCACAGATACCCTCGATATCGAAAGTAGTAGCCAAGGTGCAATTCAGCTTTGAAAATGGAGATAGAGGGGATGCCCTACCCCACTGCCACCTCGTCCCCAATAATGAAGTGGTTCAGCTGGCATGTGTATGTTACGGACGGAGAGGGAGCGCGTCCAAATCGAATAGACTGCTTTACTACCTGCATCTCCTACACTTAGCGAAGTTCCCCAATGTTCCTATTAGTAGTCCCCTGGTGACCATTTGACTAGTGTAACTATCACGAATTGGAAGGGAACCTATTGGGTTCCTCCCCCCTCGTGTGTTCAATGTGGTTTAACAGAATTGTTTAAGGTGTTCCTCCCCACTATGTACCCCTTCAATCCTTCCCCTTTTTATTTTTGTGTCCTTTCCTTGAATCCCTTTCTACTTTCTGTACCCCATAATTTCTGAAAAATTAATAAAAATACTATTGAAGTTAAAAAAACAAACAAAACAGAGCTTTCCAGTAATAAGTGTCTACATTTCTAGTTATGGGGGGGGGGGGGGGGGGGGGGGGAATAGTAATAAGTGTCACCATCCTTATGTAGAAAGTTGTAGCATGTAGCAAAATGTTGTAATAATCTCCAGCAATGTTTCTGTGCACTTCTGTAGTAAAAAACATCCTCCCTCCCTAAAGTGCTCTGGAAGTAATGGAGGATGAAATACTTCAACCTCTACACTACAAATTTCACAAAAAGCTATTTTATGGCTAAATATGGTTGAAAACAAAACAAGATGTTCTCTGGTTTGTAAACATGTCAAAATAATTTTTGGAATTCACCTGCATGCAAGGCAACAATTGTTTTACAAAAGCTTTAACTATATATAAAGACAACCCAGCAAGCTAACTAATTATGAACGTTGTAAATAAATTACTTAACAGAACACTGAGGAAAAGCGATCAGAGATTTCTGTCAAATCTCTGCCACGAGGTGTCTTGCGGACATTCCAGAGACACCTTGGGTCTAAATCATTAAGGAGAGCAAGGTATAAGAAAGAAGTAACTTTGCACCTGGGCAAGCCATGTTGCATTGGAGGGGGAGGTAAACTTAAAATGTAGGTACAGATTTATAGTTGGGATAGGGCATGTCCTAGATTGTGATGATACGAGTGTGATAACACTGTAACCATCCTGTTCCTTGCTTCTCACATAATGTGGATTATAGCAAGTACTTTTTATAGCAATTGCTTTTGTTTTCCAGCTCAACAGACTACAACTGTAGTGTCTAATTACATGTGGATAAGGGGACATTGTAGTAAGTTGTATATTGGTGATGTGGCAGTGAGGTTGCTAATTATTGCCCTTAAAGTGAAGCCAGGGGGTTATGGGTAAGGATCAGATTGCATGATACTGGAGGGGGGAAACTAATTAGTGTCCATTTTTCTCACAAGATTAGTCCAGACAGGCCATCTAGCAGGGGAGGTTCTGTGAAAGGACAGCTCATCTTCACTCCCCTCTCCAACCCCCACTAGTCCAGCCCTGACCAATGTTTAACAAGGAGAAGCCCAGGGATTTGCCCAGAGAAGGGAAAGCTCTGTGGAAGTTAGACTGTAGATATAAGGAGGGGGGGGGGGAGCTGGTCATCCAGGGATTGGATTCATGGAAGGTGGAGTGTAGCTGGTTTTGAGTTTTCATTCTCTACCAATGGACGACAGCTGCAGCTAAGAGAAGTACTCCATGGGTCTTTAAGTCAAGACATCCAGGTGACTGTAGCTCCCTAAGCCAATGGGGTAAGAGACATATGATTTGGTAAGTCTGCCTGCCATTTATTTACTGTGTGTACATAATAATCTAGCGATTGCTTTTTATTACAATAAATGTATTGCTCTACTTTCTAACTGCATTTGCCTGAGTGACTAATAAGATCCTTAGAAGGTAGACTTCCCTGGCCTAGGAAGGCACCCGTGGGTGGCTAGCCAGAGGGAAGTGGGTAGAATTGGGCCAGAAAACCCAGTATCTTCACACAGATCAACTTTAAATTTCACTGTAAAAAAAGTAAAAATAAAGCTAGCAAGTATTTGCTACATGAAAAAAAACCCAGCAAGTATTTAACTTGGGTGGAAAACAAACTAATTTACACCCCTTGCATTGTAACATGGTTTGTGCAGGAGAACAGTGACTCCTTTCCTTAGTAACTCAGGCCCCTGGCGTCTAACTGAAACTCCCCCACAAGGGTTCTTCAATGCAGCATAGTAGAAATAACAGATAATATAGCAAGACATTTTACCACCTATATGATCACTGTATAATTAGTGAACAGACTAATTAGTGGTGAATTTGTAGATATCTAAATTTTGCAAAATTCTTCCCTGGCAAGGCAACAAGTAGTGGTTGGCTGCACTGTGAATGCATGCAATACATATGAAATGTAAAGTATTTAAATACAGCATGCTCTGAGCTGATCCTGGCATTAAGCACTTACACCGGTGCTCACACCTGCATTCGGTGGGTGTGAAGGAAGTGGAGGTCACTCCATTGGTCCCCCCTTACCTTCACTTCAGCGAGCATAAGTAAATGGAACATGCAGCATCTAAAACAGACTGCCATGCCAGTGCCACTCTGGAGCGTATGTGGTCACTGGAACCAATAGGTTCCATCCAAATACCAGTATGCATATTTTACTTGTGTTAAAACACACTAGTAAAAGCATTATAAATATATATAGGGCATTCATTACATTCTCAGGTAGGTAAAGCACCTAGCCTTCTGGCTTTGACTGTAAGGACACGTGGCTGTGTATCCTCAACCCCAGTGGGACTTACAAACAGAAATAAATATTGAATAAAAATAAAGTAATAAAACGTTGCCCTAGCAAAGTGGAGGACAAAAGCTAAACAAAACATGAATCAGAGCAGGCTGATGCTTCCTTGTGTGACTGGCTGTATATTAGGGACGCAGCCCACAATAAGACACAGAGGTCGGCACTCAAAGAATTCTCTGCTGTTCCTTCACAACTTTCTGCTTTGAAGACACAGCTCCAGGCAGACAACAAATGAGTGTTAACCAAATAACAAATTGCCTTCTTTAGTAGCATGAATTGTTGCACTGGTAAACAGACATTAGAAAAAGGGTTGCAGTGTATTCTAGATGAACCAGGCAAAAATTAATGAAGGCATACTGGAAAATGATTGTGTGCTATAAATCTGGTTTAGTGTTCAGTTATTTGTTTGCTTATTATATGCATTGTCAGATAATAAAATGTAAATGTTTCAGGTTCTTATCAAAACTGAAGATTGTGATCATATGGTGGAGGCGGTTAGATATTGTTTTCTTTGTACGCCAGCCGCAAACAGGTTCATCACTTCACTAAAAACAGGCAACAGGATTAATGTCCAATTTCTAACTGCAGTTACCCTGTGATATGAGGGGCAATTACCCGATATCGCTGCCAATATTGCATGACGTGTGGCCAAAGTAAGTCTTGGAAAAAGTATAAATTAATTACATTTAGAAACTAATCAGTCTTACCAGACTGAAATCATCTGTCCAAGAAGTGCTATAAATTACTGGCCTTTAGCAACAGCACTCAATACAAAAAAAACTATTTTTACAACACGGGGCAGCTGCAAGCCCTTATAAACACACTTTACTTTCAATTCCCTACTTTTACCTATTAATTGAACGCTCACTGAACTTTGCAATTTAGATGACGAGATGCGAGTGGCCGATGTGCAATGATTGTGGACTCTAGTAAATTTAATTTCTCAGTTACTTATTTCATAGATTGAGATGTGCCTTCCTCTATTTCTGGGAAAAAAAAAAAACTTAAAAATATTTCCCAGCCACTATAACCTTAATGAACGATTAGATAACTACAAAAAAAAACAGAATGTTCTAACATAATCATGCCTGTTTAATATTTATAAAAACACAAATGTATTTCTTTGTAGGGAGGAGATCTGTTAACCAGTCCGTGCTTCATATAAACTGAACTTAGCAAGTGTTTTCTGAATTCAGTACACAGAAATGTAATTTTACATAGTGATGCATTTTGCAGTTCCCCATGGTCAATAAATCTTGATATTGAAAGGCCCATTATTGGCACCTGCTTTCCTCCTATTTCAATCTCCTATGGGACTCGCCAGTTCTCTGAAGCGGACAGGGACAGATTCGTCTCTCCAGAGGCAAATTATAAAATTCAATAGCTCAGATAGTAAAGATCCCAACTCAATGTTCTATGAAGGTGGGGTCAAGCCCTTATGCAACTTGTGTTGTCTTTTATACCAGCTTTCCGGCAACTAAATATCTTATATTATTTGTCTGGCTGTTTTCTGTTTTTGTTGTTACTATATATGTTTAAACCACGGCTCTTATACGATTAAGGCAGATAGATTTATTTTTGTTTTCCTTTTGCACAGACTGGTCTGTTAACACATTTTTTCCTAAGGTAAACAAAATAATTTCAATACAAAAGGGTAACATCTCCCTGAGCAATCCACACACACTGCGATTTTACGCTGTGACCAGAAAAATTGTGGTGTACAGTCATGGACAAAAGCTTTGAGAATAACACAAATATTTTTCACAAAGTCTGCTGCCTCAGTTTTTATGATGGCAATTTGCATATACTGTAGAATGTCATGAGGAGTGATCAGATGAACTGCAATTAATTTCAAAGTTCCTCTTTGCTATGACAATGAACTTTATTCCAAAAACATTTACACTGCATTTCAGCCCTGCCACAAAAGGACCAGCTGATACCAGGACAGTGATTCTTTCATTAACACAGGTGAGAGTATTGACGAGGACAAGGCTGGAGATCACTGTCATGCTGATTGAATAACAGACTGGAAGCTTTAAAAGGAGGGTGGTGCTTGAAATCATTGTTCTCTGTTAACCATAGTTATCTGTAAAGAAACAAATGCAGTCATCATTGCTTTGCACAAAAGGGCTTCACAGGCAAGGATATCGCTGCTAGTAAGAGTGCACCTAAATCAACCATTTATTAGATCATCAAGAACTTCAAGGAGAGAGGTTCAATAGTTTTGAAGAAGGCTTCAGGGCGCTTAAGAACGTCCAGCAAGCGCCAGAACAGTCTCCTAAAGTTGATTCAGCTGGGGGATCGGGGCACCACCAGTCAGAGCTTGCTAAGAAATGGCAGCAAGCAGGTGTGACTGCATCTGCACGCACAGTGAGACAAAGACATTTGGAGAATGGCCTGGTTTCAAAAAGGCCAGCAGAGAAGCCACTTCTCTCCAGGAAAAACATCAGGAACAGACTGACATTCTGCAAAAGGTACAGGGATTGCACTGCTGAGTACTGGGATAAAGTCATTTTCTCTGATGAATCCCCTTTCAGATTGTTTGGGGCATCTGGAAAAACACTTGTCTGGAGAAGGAAAGGTGAGCGCTACCATCAGTCCTGTGTGATGGCAACAGTAAAACATCCTGAAACCATTCATGGGTGGGGTTGCTTCTCAGTCAAGGGAGTCTGCTCACTCACTATTCTGCCTAAGACCCCAGCCATGAATGAATAAAGAATGGTACCAAAACATCCTCCAAGAGCATCTTCTCCCAACCATCCAAGAACAGTTTGATGATGAACAATACCTTTTCCAGCATGATGGAGCACCTTGTCATAAGGCAAAAGTGATAACTAAGTGGCTGGGGGTGAAAACATGAACATTTTTGGTCCATTGCCAGGAAACTCACCAGACCTTAATCCCATTGAGAAGTGGTGGGTGGACAAACAAAAATCCACAAATTCTGACAAACTCCAAGCATTGATTAGACAAGAATGGGCAGCCATCAGTCAGTCAGTATGTGGCCCAGAAGTTGACTGACTGCATGCCAGGGTGAATTTCAAAAGTCTTCAAAAAGAAGGGTCAACACTGCAAATATTGACTATTTGCATACATTTAATGTAGTTGCCAATGAAAACCTTTGACACTTATGAAATGCTTGTAATTTTATTTCAGTATCCCATAGCAACATCTGACAAAAAGCTCTAAATACACTGAAATAGCAAACATTGTGGAAACCAATACTTGTGTCATTCTCAAAACATTGGGCCAGGACTGTACAATATTCTTCAGTTAGACATTATCCTTACAAAATTTAAAATAAAAACAGGTCAAACTTGAGAAGTATCAGCAATCAGAAGCACCATTTCTGGTCCAAATAATACGACACTCAATTTGCTGCACTATTCTTCTGTGACATCCAGAGAATTTCCATGGATAAAAATGGTTTTCTAAATAGCACTGGTTCTTCATCATCACCATTTATTTATATAGCGCCACCGATTCCGCAGCGCTGCACAGAGAACTCATTCACATCAGTCCCTTGCCCACTGAAGCTTTCAGTCTAAATTCCCTAACACAGACAGACACTAGGGTAAATTTTGATAGCAGCCAATTAACCTACTAGTATGTTTTTGGAGTGTGGGAGGAAACCGGAGCACCCGGAGGAAAACCACGTACAAACGTCATACAGCCATGGTCGAGAATTGAACTCATGATCCCAGCGCTATGAGGCAGAAGTGCTAACCACTTAGCCACCGTGCTGCCCCAACTGGTCATGTATTTCTAAACAATGTTACCATCCTCATCATACAAAAACAATTGTTTACATCAAGTTAGAAGATGTAAATGTTTCTCTCCATTATAAAACTAGAAAATAAAAGAAAAACACAAGATAAAAAAAATAGAAAAATGTTTTCTATGACAATTATGTAGGCGTCTATACATTCCAGGATGCAATTTGGAAGGCAAATGTTTGTGTTGGGCTTTTCATTCACTATACCGGAGTTCGCTAATATAAGAGGGATAGATGTACTGGAAAAACATAATGCAAACACAAAGGTTTTTGTGATGCACTGTATTAAAAATGTGGAAAGTACAGGAACACAAGTGTTTAACATGGTTGATGCCTTGAAAAGTAACATGGTGTGAAATTTTGGACTACCTGTCATTTCTGATGATCTTTGGAACATTTATCCACACTGCCAGCTTCCTATGCACATACTTGCTCTTACACAACAGACAATGCAGGAGCTGCAAGTAAAGGAGGCTGAGCTTGCCATTCAGCTAAGCAGACTGGCTTACCTTTCATCTGCAGCCACTGTTTTTGTAAAGATGTCTGGACTTGGCTTATTTGGATCTGAAAAAGAAAGCTTTGCATTCCACAACTAACATGTATCTATCCTAGGTAAAACAATCTGTGGCTCCAGACCCATCGTGCAGACAACCAAAATTAAATTTGCTACTTATGACTGACTCCAGCAGATTTCTAGGGTATTTTATGTCCTATTAAACAAGGTATTCATCCAATGCAGTCAGAGCCGGATTTACACCTCATGGGGCCCTAGGCAAGATATCGGTTTGCCCCCCCCCCCCCTTCACACACACAGTGGCCCCTCGCACACACACAATACACGCACGCAGTGGCCCCTCGCACACACACATAATACACACATGCAGTGGCCACACACACACACACACTAGACGCACGCAGTGGCCCCTCACAATCACACACACTAGACGCACGCAGTGGCCCCTCACAATCACACACAATAGACGCACGCAGTGGCCCCTCACAATCACACACAATAGACGCACGCAGTGGCCCCTCACAATCACACACAATAGACGCACGCAGTGGCCCCTCACAATCACACACAATAGACGCACGCAGTGGCCCCTCACAATCACACACAATAGACGCACGCAGTGGCCCCTCACAATAGACGCACGCAGTGGCCCCTCACAATCACACACAATAGACGCACACAGTGGCCCCTCGCACACACACATAATACACACATGCAGTGGCCCCTCACACACACAATAGACGCACGCAGTGGCCCGCGCGCGCGCGCGCACACACACACACACACACACACACACGCAGTGGCCCCTCACACACACAATAGACGCACGCAGTGGCCGCGCGCGCGCACACACACACACACACACACACAATAGACGCACGCAGTGGCA